>NC_060141.1:178906647-179209678 GCF_021461385.2 Schistocerca piceifrons | reverse complement strand
ACATCCGTCGCAATTCCGCGATGAAAGAAGTAATAACTTTACACGACAAGGCTATTCTCACAACACAAATCGTGACCAAAACAGACACCACCCGTATGACAACCGTTGGCAGAGTAGTAATAACTACAGGGAAAGATCACCTCTCTGTGGTAATGACTATCACAGAGACAATAAGATAAACAGACAATACGGGAACCAAAATAAATACTATCAAGGGAGACAGAATAACTTTAGACGCAACGGACCAGCGCGCAGTTACGATTCAGGGAGAAATTCTCCACCATGTGACCGACAAGAAAGAAACTATGGAATCTACCGACATGACGACAGACGATATGATCGTAACGACAGACCTGAATTGCATCAGAACTGGCGGGATTCAAACAAAGCAGGGCCCTCTCGTCACGGTGAATTTGTAGAACTTAGGTCTCCAAATCCCAATAACGACGCGCGCCAACAAAGAGACAATAGGCAATGACTCATACCGCAGGCAGCCACAAAACGCACGTATGAAACTAACGACGCAGCTGCCGTAGCTAGTAATTACGTAAAAATGGAAGACATTAGGGACATTTTACTCCAAGAACACGACGTAAAACATAACAACATTGCATATCCTGTGATTCACATTACAGTAAATGACGTAAAATTTACGGCAGGACTTGACTCTGGCAGTCCCATTTCAGTAATCAGTGAAACAGCCTTTAGCAAATGCAACAAATCGAACGATTGCCCCACACTTCCGTTACGTAAGATTAAATTACAAGGTGCAATCTTTGGAAAAAGTGTAGATGTACGCCAACAAACCAATTTAGAATTCTTTTGTCAAAGCCACAGCTTCTCTATGAACTTTCTCATTGATCCATTATTGTCGACGGAAATTATATTGGGAGTCGACTTTTTGAATGAATACAAAGCAATCTTAAACTTTCACGATGCTGAAATAGGTTTAGAGAAAGAAGGTAAGTCAATAGCTTTGAAATTTGAAGATTGGCTCTCAAACCATGACGAGGAAATTAATCGGCTTTACCTTCTGTTAGACAACAGTTCGGACTTTTCTACGGAACTAGACACTAACAATCACTCTGCAAGTACTGACAGGGATGATATCGACGGCGCATTTGACACTAATAAGTTAATTCAGAATAAAATTCAAACAATTGAGAATTGTAATGACACTGATAGGCAAGACCTTTTTGAGATTTTACAAGCACATTCCACAGTTTTTACTCACAAAACAGGAACAATCAAGGGATTTCAATACCAATTTCGTGTTCGTGAGCATACTAAATTTTGTGTTAGACCATACGTAATTCCGGCGCATTATAGGGACCGTGTTAGAACAGAAATACAATCTATGCTTAATGAGGGCATTATTGAGCCTGCAGTAAGCTCATACAACAATCCATTACATGTTGTTGAGAAGAAAAATGGATCGATCAGGCTTGTCTTAGATTCGAGACAAATCAAAACGATCATTATTCCTGAAACAGACAGGCCGCAAACGTTAGAAGAACTTCTTCAAAATTTTAATGGTGTAAAAGTGTTGTCTTCCATTGATCTCAGATCCAGCTTTTATCAGATCGAACTTCATCCAGAATGTAGAAAATACACAGCTTTCCTTTGTTTCGGCGTTTGTTATCAGTTTCGGAAACTTCCCTTTGGTTTGAACGTTTCTTCGGCAGCATTCATTCGCGGGCTAAATTCCATATTACCTGAGTTCTTAAAACGTCACATCACCTTATATGTAGACGATATTCTGATAGCAGAAGCCTCATGGGAACAACACAATCGCATCCTCAGCAGCGTGTTACATATTTTTGCAGAATCTGGAATTACAGTTAACTTGGAAAAGTCTGAATTCGGTAGGTCAAAGGTGAGGTTTTTGGGACATATTATTTCTTCTGAAGGCATTCAGCCGGATCCTGAAAAGTTAGAAGCAATCAGAGCCATTCCAGTGCCATCCACAAAAAGACAAGTCCGCAGTTTTCTAGGTCTCGTAAATTTTTACCGTCGTTTTCTGAATATGCAAATTCTAGCTACACCAAAACTTTGTTCTCTCACTGGAAAAAATACTATTTGGAACTGGGACGATCAAGCACAGTTGGAATTCAATTCTTTGAAAGAAGCGTTACTTCACGCGCCAATCTTAGCTCATCCAGATCTGTCACAAGATTTCTGCCTTAGCACGGATTCTTCTAAAGTCGGTCTTGGTGCCCATTTATTTCAAGAAGCCATAGAAAATGACACTACCATTCAGAAAACCATTGCTTTTGCTAGCCGAGTGCTAACAAAATCTGAAAAAAATTATTCCGTTACTGAATTAGAAGCTTTAGCTATCGTTTGGGCATTTAACAAATTCCGTTTCTTTCTTTCTGGTAAGCACGTAAAAGTATACAGTGATCATCGTGCATTACAATTTCTTATGTCTTCAACATTAAATCATGACAGGTTAAAACGTTGGGCATTGTTTCTGCAAGAATTCCGCTTCACAATAGTCTACATTCCCGGCAAGGAGAACATTGTTGCGGACGCACTGTCACGCGCACCGGCTGGGCTTGAGAAAAGTACCACAGAAGGCAACCTCCAGAAAAATTTCAGTATTCTTTACATTCAGAAAGTCGCCTTTGAAAACTTCATCACCACATCTTTAAAGGACATTGCTCATGAACAAGATAAAGATCCGATTTGGAAGGACATCAAGAGCAAATGGCATGAAAAGACACACACACAGATTCGGCATTATTACCTGGTTAGAAACAACATACTCTTCAAACGCTGCACTGTTGATGACAAGCTATGGGTACTTTGCATTCGAGACGATTTTGTTAATAAGCTCATTTGGTACATTCATTTCAGCTACGCACATTTTGGCCCACGAAAATGTTATCATATTCTTCGAACGACTTGTTATTTTAACAATATGGAAAAAAGAATTCGAAGAGTCTTGTCCATTTGTAAACTTTGTCAAAAGGCGAAACCATCTACTATCTCACATCGTGCTCTGTTGTTTCCTATTATTCCTTCTAAATTAAAAGAATTTGCGGCTGTTGATCTCTTGGGACCGCTTGTCAGAACATCTAATGGATTTTCGTACGTTCTAGTCGCTGTTGAACTTACTTCAAAATTTGTTTCTTTCACACCGTTACGTAAAGCCACTGGACGGTCTGTATCCAACGCCTTTGTTAAAAATTTCTTACGTGAAGTTGGACACGTTAGCAAAGTCATTTCAGATAACGGACCGCAATTCAGATCTGCTGTTTGGTCACGTATGCTTCGCAACCATAAAATGAAACCTGTTTTTATTTCATTGTACTCACCACATTGTAACCCCTCCGAACGGATTATGAAAGAAATCAATAAGCTTTGTAGACTTTATTGTCACAGAAAGCATCAGCATTGGGACAGATATTTACACTTATTTCAAAACGTGCTGAATGAAATGCCTCACGACTCCACTGCTTTACCACCTACTCTTGTACTGAAGAATGAAGAACCACCGAACAGAATCAGAGAGCTTGTACCTTTCCCGAATACACGTAAACTTCGACACAAAGACATAATTGATTTGGCTCTTCAAAATATAAAATCTGCAGCAGACAAAAGGAGAAAACTACACGGTAAAGCAAATGCAAAGAAGTTGTATATTGGTCAGAAAGTTCTCATTAAAGCTCATTCATTGTCACATAAGAAGAAACACTTGAGTCACAAATTCTTTCTAGTTTACAATGGACCTTACCGAATCCGACATATACCACATGATAATTGCGTTGAAGTTGAAACTCTGCGTACTAGGAAGAGTAAAGGTTTACACCACATTTCTCATGTAAAACCATTTATTGACAGATAATCTGCCATTTAACTTTGTCTTTGCCATAAAACGTTTCACTTCACGTCACTAGTATGCTTTAGAAACTGTTACCATGCAACAATGTTTGAAGTTCAATATCCAGCCAAGAACCAAGAGAAATTATTTAAACAGAAATTACGAATGCATTGTTATTGCGAACAGACGACACAGTGTAATTGTGTGTGTACATTCTTGCTTGTTAGTTGTACGATTAGAACATTTACCAGTACTGCTAATGAGATTTTAATGCAACATTTTGGTTTACTTGAAAATACATTCCGGATTTAAAGTACTTTCTGAGAGATATCAGATGACACAGAGGTTAGTTTATGTGACAGCTACACGATTTTTATCACGACGCTATGAGGGTATAATTACATTTATCCTCAGGGGGGTACACGCTTACTTTGTATACCATGTGTTTGGCAAGCACAAGGAGCCCTAGCTAATATGGTATTTGCTTATACAACTTTACACATCGGTACCATATTTCTCTAACACACAAATTACACAGCTATCTGATCATTTAACTGAGAGATAAACATGTTTTTTACTACATCAGTGACAGATGTTTACGCAATTACACCGTTGGATAACTTCACACTTATGAAACTGTATTTTGTCTATACTTTGTAAACTCTTCATATTTTTTCGGAATCATTGTGATACTATGAGAGCTTTGAATGATGTATTTGGTATGAGATCATGATTTTTAAAGTACGTTTGAGGCAGCTGACACTTTTGACATGAGCAGAGAATTATTTTGGGCTTAGAAATTATTGGAGGAAGTTACGACGATTTTAAGATTTGACTGAAGTGTTATGATGTTATTATTACGACGACGATGTGTATTATGTTGTTGAGGAATGTTTATTATGCTACGTATTTCTCATGATGAAATATTGAAGAAGTGTCGACGAATATGTATATGTATAATGAGGTAAGAAATAATGAGTAGTGTTTAGGGACTCTGACTTGTGGAAAAGGTTGTTGGAAACCAAGACTCGTACTTTAAGAGTTATGACATGTGTGAATCATGTGTGAATGTATCATAATGCCACTGAACATTTTTTGGACACTGTTATATTCATAGGATTTTGTTTCTACAGATTTGCAACGCTAATTCTTGACCTGTGAAATATTTTTATATGAGACTACCACGGTAGCAGAATCTCCTGTCGCAAATATTTCCGTACGAAAGTTAAGTGACCACCTGCACGTAATGCGTCGCGGGCACCCAGCTGTGTCAGACGCCTGGAGAAAAAGCCATTATTGCGAGCCCTTTTCAGCGGCACAGGTAGCACAAAAAAAAAAAGGGGAGGCCATTATCCTTGGAAATATTCTTACATCTGCAAACCTGATAATGACAAGTGTTTTTCTACGAGAATTGAGAGCTACTGACTTACGAAATGCCACATAGCTATTGAATGATGTTTTTATGCTTTGGTTTGCGTAATTGCTTATTTCATTTGACATCTGTTTTCCAGCTGTGTTGCAGCATTGGTTTCATAAAATAAAATTAAATGCATTTGCTAATGTGAACACTTTCTGTCAACAGATCTATTAAATAATTATTTTATGATCCACATTCTTTAAAAAAGGAGCACTTGGAAAGGAAAGAACAATAAGAAGGAACTAGTAACTGCATTCATAATTTTCTTTTCAAGTAATTGGTAACTTTTTGGTAGAATAACTTCTTGTGGTGCACCACTTTCATTACTTAGACATTAAGATGTGATTATACATTTGCCTTATCTGCATTGTTATCTTTAGTGTACTATTTTTTCTACTTGAGCTATGTCATGTTTCGATATAAGCCGCTGTTTGCCAGGCATAGTGCTACTGAACTTTAATTTGTGTTACTCTGCTAAGCCAGATTTATTTTTTTTTTTTGCTGCACAGTGCCCTATATGAGTTGTAATATTGCAATTGCTTTGGCATTTGTATTTTTGTCATTGATGTTTGTGTTAATTGTTTTGTGCTGCTGCATTGCCTCGTCCCTTAGTTTAGCATCTGAGCTCAGTAGATTTAAGTTAGCTTAAAAGGGGGTAGACTATATGAGAAACTGACTATGGAGAATAGGTAAAGAATGCATTGCGAAGTTATATAAAAAGGATTTGGGCCCAAATGAGTATTGTACAATCAGAAATAATTATTTTGAAAGAAATATGAACAGAATACAGAAAGCATGCTTGGATAAGATTTTTTTGGTGGAAGCAAAGGTTGAAATAAGACGAAAGATCTATAGAATGAAGTTTTGGGATGGACTGCAGTACCAAATGTTACACTGAAAACGAACCCTGTCCTTTCCTTTTGTGTTATCCCACTATGTGTTTGTGTACCCTTGAGTATTTGTTTTCTTCCTGTCTCTGTGTAGTTTCATAGAATTTTTTCTTCTTTTAATATTAAGCTACATTCACTATGATGAGGAATACTGTTATCCTCGAATATAATTGGCATTAATAATATGTTATTTACTTTGTAAAGATGTTAGACATTATTAATTCTGTTCTGTTCAATGCTAATGTGTGAAGTTGATGTTTCAAAAGTTATTGTGATCCTTTATGTATGTACTCATGTCATAATTCCACTGATGTATATGTTTATTTCTATTCTTTTGTAAAGCCTGTACTACAAATGTTATCTGTATTATTATGTTCTTTAATGATGTATTTTGTACCTTTGTAATTGTATTTTCATGTTGTAAATTTATAATTGTACAGACACCAGTTCTTCCAATTAAGTTACATTTCACTGCACACGTTTCTGTTGCTGTATTATTATGTTCTTTAATGATGTATTTTGTACCTTTGTAATTGTATTTTCATGTTGTAAATTTATAATTGTACAGACACCAGTTCTTCCAATTAAGTTACATTTCCTTGCACACGTTTCTGTTGGTCATAGTATATGGACAATATGTGAGAAGTAGGGATTGTTAGTGTTTGCACGTGTGTTAATAATTCAGCAAGGGACTGGATAACAGCATTGCTGGTTCTAAGGACAATTCCAAAAACTTTGTGAGTGCACAAGTGGTGGTTTATGGACTTGCTATATTCTCCGCAAGACTCTTTGATGGTGAATGTGCACCTGCACAGCCACAACAGATGGCTGTTGGTTATATCTGCAAGGACTACAGTGGGTCTACATCTTTGATGATCCATCAATACCATTATTTCTACAAGGACTGCAGTGGGTCTGCACCTCTGGTGGCCCACCAATACCGTAATCTCTACCAGGACTACAGTGGGTCTGCTCTGTGATGACCTACCTACCAATATTCGTCCAAACTTCGAATGACTCTGCTGTGGGTTTGCTCTGTTGTGGCCCATTACCTGTCTGCATGTCGAGAGTCAGCACTGTCTTTCCGTTGGAAGGTCAACACTACTTCTTCAAGACTGCATGGAAATCCACTACTTCTATGTGCATTTTCTTTTACTGCTTGGACTTTGAGAAAAACTCTGCATTCTTACTGTGATGAACAATGTGGACTGTCTTTATGGACTGTGAGAAATTTTGATCTTTTGACCAACATAATATTAATAAGTGTGTGCATTTTATATCTTTGTTACTGTAATTGTGAAAAAATTTTGTCAAATCTGTATTGGCCAGTGCCCAACACCATTTGTAAAAATTTTTGTGGGGAGCATGGGGGCTATGTAAGTAGGCTGTTTATGTTTTCTCTATGTAAGTAGGCTGTTTTCTATGTAAGTAGGCTGTTTATGTTTTCTCTATGTAAGTAGGCTGTTTATGTTTTCTCTATGTAAGTAGGCTGTTTATGTTTTCTTATTGGCAACGTTACGTAGCGCTCAATATGAAAATCACTGGCTGCACTGTGTGCAGTCTGTGGCTGCTTTGCATTGTTGTAATACTCGCCATTGTAGTGTTAGGCAGCTGGCTGTGAACAGCGCGTAGCGTTACGCAGTTGGAGGTGAGCCGCCAGCAGTGGTGGATGTGGGGAGAGAGATGGCGGAGGTTTGTAATTTGTCATGAACTGATATATATATTATGACTTGTGATGATATCAAGGTAAATACATTGTTCATTCTCTATTAATATCTTTCATTTGCTAACTATCCCTATCAGTAGTTAGTGCCTTCCATAGTTTGAATCTTTTATTTAGCTGGCAGTAGTGGCGCTCGCTGTATTGCAGTAGCTTGAGCAGCGAAGATTTTTGTGAGGTAAGTGATTTGTGAAAGGTATAGTTTAATGTTAGTCAGGGCCATTCTTTTGTAGGGAATTTTGAAAGTCAGATTGCGTTGCGCTAAAAATATTGTATGTCAGGTTAAGCACAGTCTTGTAAGAATTGTTAAAAGGGGACGTTACATATTATGAAACTTCCCCTTTGAACATTTCTACATGACTGTGCTTAACCTGACACACAATATTTTGTTAGCGCAACGCAATCTGACTTTCAATAATTCGTACAGAAGAATGGGCCCTGACTAACATTAACCTATACCTTTCACAAATCACTTACCTCACAAAAATCTTCGCTGTTCAAGCTACTGCAATACAGCGAGCGCCACTACTGCCAGCTAAATAAAAGATTCAAACTACTGAAGGCACTAACTACTGATAGGGATATTTAGCAAATGAAAGATATTAATAGAGAACAAACAATGTATTTACCTTAATATCATCACAAGTCATAATATATATATCAGTTCATGACAAATTACAAATCTCCGCCATCTCTCTCCCCACATCCACCACTGCTGGCGGCTCACCTCCAACTGCGCAACGCTACGCGCTGTTCACATCCAGCTGCCGCTGCCCAACACTACAATGGCAGACAACAATGCAAACTAGCCACAGACTGCACACAGCACAGCCAGTGATTTTCATATTGAGCGTTACGTAACGTTGCCAATAAGAAAACATAAACAGCCTACTTACATAGAGAAAACATAAACAACCTACTTACATAGCCCCCATGCTCCCCACAAAAATTTTTACAAATAGGATCTGCACACAGCACAGCCAGTGATTTTCATATTGAGCGCTACGTAACGTTGCCAATAAGGAAACATAAACAGCCTACTTACGTAGAGAAAACATAAACAGCCTACTTACATAGAGAAAACATAAACAGCCTACTTACATAGAAAACAGCCTACTTACATAGAGAAAACATAAACAGCCTACTTACAAGTTGTGAGTTAGATTTTATATGAATGCTGTTTCAAGGACACTTATTGCTTTGAATAACAGTTCCCGCAGACTATGGTGGTATTTTAATTTTGTTCTAGGTCAAAGATTAAATTGTATTTGTGGGTGGACAGCGAGCTATCTATGATGCGAAGTGAGTCGCTCTCTTAGAGATTTAACTCGCAAGTCACCTTGAGCAGTGTCAAATGAAAATATTTCCAAGGCCGCCGAATTTCCCAGATGGGGTCTCAGAAACAATAATCCAAGGTTAGAAGAAGGACAAGGTGATTGCGATTGATTTTATATTTTCTTGAAAAATAGTAAGGGGTGTAATGGTGATCCGTGGTTTCCTCACAAAACGAGATTGCTACAAGTAAATGCCTCTGCTTGTAGTCCTTAATTAGAGTTGAGCAGTATTCCGAAAGACTATTCTGTACTTAGGCTTTTATTGGAGGCTAAATGGTGAAGTATTTCGCTGCTGTCAAAAGCACTGGAGCTTATGTTGCAGAGGTTATTTGAGATGATTTTGTAGGTTGATTTGGCTGGTCCCACGAGTACTCCGACCTATTTTGAAGAAGTTATTGAGATGATTTTTCACGCTGATTCCCTCCAAAAGTGGAGGATATTTGAAATATATCATTAGTGGCGAGAGCATTGCAACCTATTTTCAAGAGGCTGTTTGAGATGATTTTATAGATTGATTCTCACCAAAGACATAGGATGTTTGAGGTATGACACTGAATGCCACAGCATTCCAGCCTATTTGAGATGGTTTTGTAGAGTGATACCCTCCGAAGGTGGAGGACGTTCAGTTGATCACTGATGGGAACTGAGAAAACACAGTTACTCTTATTGTATTAAGCCCAAAGAATACATCCTTATCATTAAGATTTCACTAAGATTGGAACTGTTTGTGTCAGTTGTAAAATTCAAAGGACACTACTGTAAAACCACTCGAGACACCAAATATGCTATTTCGATACATGCAGTACAGCATGATAATTAAGAGAACTAATTGGAAACGACCATTGAAGGAAAAATGGAATGATGAAGATAAATTTTCCTTTCTTGCTTGACAGTGTGGTAGTCGTAACTATCTTGAAAAATAATGAGTGGGGTGATGACTCAAATGGTATTTCAGCTTGCTTTTCGTGTTAGAGTCGAGGTTCTTGTAGGTTCATTCTTCTCTTTCAGCACTGAGGTGGATATACGTGGTAAGACAAGCGATGGCAAGGATCGTCTATGTTTTGAACAGTTTTCTTCCTTTTTCCTCAGACTGGAGTCTGAATGCTGTACATATGAGCTGATGAACCAATGTATCAGTCTAGGTGCTTGAGCGTCTTGCTGGTTAGTGGTGTCACTCGAATGCATCTATGAACTTGAAAGAACGAAGTTTCGGTGAGAGTGTTTCCTGTCTTTCAGTTGAAC
The DNA here is from genome assembly GCF_021461385.2 of Schistocerca piceifrons. Lineage (NCBI taxonomy): Eukaryota > Metazoa > Arthropoda > Insecta > Orthoptera > Acrididae > Schistocerca > Schistocerca piceifrons. The sequence continues at coordinate 179,199,249 of NC_060141.1, read as the reverse complement.
CACTTGGACCACTTGGATTTCTATGTACAAGATGTGATATTCAGATTATGGAGCCGACTTTGATGGTTGTTTCGTAGTTCTTCTTGTACTTTTCATCTTAATTGTCTGTTCCCGGCCACCCATTTTCTCTTGTTACTCTAGCTGCTGATAATTGTGAATTTTTTATCCTACGTATATATTAATGATCGTTTCTGAGACTGTGCATGTGAACATCCGAGTAAGGTATCAAGTGGTATGCACTACTGATGTAGGGTTGAATGGGAGTGGAAGGACCGAGCCTAATAAGGGTTGAACAAAACTCATATGAAGATTTTTTATTAACAGCTGCCAGTAAAATAACTTTGTTAACTAGGGCAACAGGACCTCGACGTATTAAGACCAAATTGTTAAAATTAAACAAATTCATTAACAATCGCTGATAATCGATCAACAATTTACCAGATATTTCAGTGAGACCAAATAACAAAAGATAATAGTGTTAATACAAATACTTGCTGTCAGCTCTCCAAAAGTCATTCATTGGAACATGAAATATAAAAATTTAGATTTTCAACAAATGTTATTCAATTTCTAAAAACATACAAATCTTGTGTGCCACTTGCTATTATTGTTCAAATATTTACAGTAATATTTAATAAGAGAAGTACGATAATATTTCAACTATCGAAGTTACATAGAAATCTTCTCAATGTTTCTGAGAAACCAGTCTTCAAATAGGTAGTCCCCAAACGTTCTCTGAATGTGAGTAAAATACAACAGGTAACTGACATTTATCTAAAACGGAGTTCATTAAAAAGAAACAAAAAACAAAGTTACTCGATATGAAACCTCACACCACAACACGTCGGTCATTGTGATACAGACGAACGTACCCGAAATTACTTAGGGCAGACCCGATACGTTTCTCACTCCACAGTGGGTAGCCAGTGGGTACATGCCCCAAGGCAAAGAACATACAATGATAGCCTGATGAACAGGGAAGCAGTTCTTAAGTAAAAACGTAAGTCATATTACACGCTGGCATTGCTGATAAATCCATTGTTAAGCGTCTCCAAAAGGTAAGAAGGTCACTCGCCAATGCAGCCACCCCCCTCACACCGGATAGTGAAGAAGTTGAGCGGCCAACCGACATTCAGCTTCAAATTACGCCACGAGGCGGGAAAGGTGAGCACTTACCCGTCACATGGGATGAGAAACATAGGTGGAAGGAAGACGATAACGGTTGGCTGTTGAACCTCACCTATGTAAGTATAAGCTTGACTTGAAAGTATAACACATCAAAACAAATGCAGAAAGATTTGCCCCGGTGAGGTGCATAGGCTTACGGGCTCCAAATAGCTAAAGAAGGCGACTTGGCGACAAAAAAATGCTTCGAACGTCCTAAATAATGACGCATTATAATTCACGTAATTTGCAAAACCTCAGTTTAAAAGACGCCATGAGATATCAACTTCATGACAACTGTATGTAAATTGAAGGGGATGACTGTTGTCTGCTGCAGCGGGACGTTACGTGGAATTGGCGGCGACTAGTGGAAATACGTATCGGCTTTGGTTCTGAATTCGGGATATCCTGCTTATTAGGTACGTGCGGTAACCACTACGCCATCCAGGGCACAGGTTCATCGCAACTGCGCGGACATCTCTGGATGCTCCACGGCCGATCCACATTCCCACTGAGCACCACCCATCCGCAGCCCCTGTCCATTGACTCCTGATCCTTACCCTGAGATTCCCACAGAAGGTCGGACGTATTTGTATGTGTCCGGTACACATTTTTACTCGTCGCCGCTGAATCCGAGTAATGTCCCGCTGCATCAGTAAGCAGTGGTCCCCTTCAGTTTAGATAATAATGTTGTTTCACTGCTGCGAATTCTGTGTGGTGTCTGACCTTTCGGATATAGAAAGAACCTACCGCTCGCCTCCAGACTTAGTCAGCCGAAGGAATAATATGTCCACTCCCTTTCCCGGTGCAGGTCCCTCATGTTCGGAGGATACTCCACCTGACCAACTTGGAAGTCACACGGGCGACGGAACAAGCAGTCACCCCTTGGCTGGCATACCTTGCTGTCCGCTGTCTCTACCCGGAAAACGGTCTCACGCCGAAGACTGTAACAGAAGACGTAGTGCGAGCTATCGATCGCGCAGTGATTCAGTTACAACTTGTATGCTCATGAACCAGCTTTAGTCATGTGTTAGTTGCAAGATTAAGAGATGATGGATTTTTTTTTTAGCTTGTTCAAGTGTTTATAATTCTATGGTCAGTTAACTGTGTTAGCCCAGGTATGGATGCTTTGTAGGACACATGTAAAACATTTTGTGTCGGTTTATGTCCTATTATGATAGGATGATTGTGTAGTGGAGAATAATTCATCCCAGTATTGTTGAACATGATATGATTAGACCCAAAATACCGCGGGATGAGCATCATACCTCCTATCTTCAGTATTTTAGAGACTTATAGGTAAAAGGACATACAACGCATAATGATCCGATTGTCTAAATAAAATCTTATAGTAAATAACGTTCTTTTGATATTCTTGCCAATGTGTACGTCATTTGTTACTTGTTACACGTAATATATTTAGCGCATTGGACACACGAACGGTGAAATAGTGCCTATTCGTACATAACGCTTGTCTTTCTTGAGTTCATTTTGAGTGAAATACTCGGGGAAAATTTCTGTTGTGTGTTTCTCTCCCTCATTGATCTAACTTGGTCAGGTAGTTGTTATAGCATATACAGGACAAAATACTGAAAGTGAATATGATGTATGACTACTCCTGAGGAATATGGTTTCATATTTATGAGAAGTATGTAAGAATTCTTTTTTATGATACAGATACTATGTTGTGAAGTGATTATTGTATGTTCAGATTTCCAGCTGCTTTAGAATAGTGCTGTGCCTGTGGCGACATAGTTTATTTTGACCAGAGGAACGTACCTTGCAGGCGAGTGAGTATATACACAGTAAGATCTTCACAATTTTGAGTCCTATGGGGAGACCATTTTATAGCGGAAACGGTGGTCGGCAATGGTTGATAAAGATGGAAAAGTCATAATCGACTGTTTGATGTCAGGGAAGATTTTCGACCACGACTAACGAGGACTGACGAGAGGACTGAGGACGAGAGGAAGAAACAATCCTCGTTTGCCCACAGGAGATTACCAAGACGAGATACGTAAAGTTCTGAAAGAGGATAAGGAAAATATCCCGACACCCCTGATTCAAGTTGGGTAAGAGCAGATTAAGTATGGTGTATTACAATGTATGCACGCAATATACTAATTTAGGTAGTTTTGAGAAGCAGATATAAGGAGAGACCAACTGTTAGCTTATAATAATTTCGCCTTCTGCTGTGTCAAGCTTTTTTATGATTCAGAAAAATGTTGACCACAATCAGTGGGTACTGTAATTTGTATTTCTCCAAGAGCACCGCACTGTAGCAGCAGCGTCCGTGTGGGCAGGGAGAGTCACATGTTTGCAGGAAGCTGAGGGCTATGCCGGTGGCAACACAGATACTGCCAGAGTCTCCCATGCCGCACCGGCTTCAGCGGATGAACCAGAAAAACTGTGTCCCTCAACAACACGCCAGCTCTTCCACGTCCAATCCCATAGTCCTTCCCCAATTCCGCAGGTACCCAACCTGAAGTTTGATGTAAACCCTGCATAGGGGCGGGTGGCACCTTGGAAGATGTATCGGTAAGGGACATTCAGGGACACCGGCTGATCTTCACGAGTAACTAGCCTTGAACCGTATGGGGTTCCTCGTTGTCGACATAACAAATCTCCTATTATCGTGGGGCCAAAATGGAAAAAAAGGAATTAGAAATAGCATAAACTGAGGGACAAGGACCAAAATGGAGAGAACGGAACAAGAAATAACAAAATCTGAGGGACATGAAGAAATTTCAAAAACCCAAACTTCTGAGTTGGAACCATTAGAATCTTTTCCTCAGCTGCATCAGGTAACAGTCCTGTCTAAGAAGTGAAAATTGTCATGGAGAAGTTAGACCAGATCAATATTATATCCTTGTCAGGGGCCTGTGACGATGTTGTAGATATATTTTAAGAAAACATTTTTATAAATGATTTTTAAATGTTTTGCAATTTTTCTTTTGATTATCTGCTTACGGTCGCTTTCTCCTACTCTGATAATGTCAGACATATTCTATATGGACAGTAAGACATAGGAATAAGTATTGACGAAACATGGTTGGTTGGTTGGTTTGGGGAAGGAGACCAGACAGCGTGGTCATCGGTCTCATCGGATTAGGGAAGGATGGGAAAGGAAGTCGGCCGTGCCCTTTCAGAGGAACCATCCCGGCATTTGCCTGGAGTGATTTAGGGAAATCACGGAAAACCTAAATCAGGATGGCCGGACGCGGGATTGAACCGACGTCCTCCCGAATGCTCGGTAACGAAACATGATTTCCATAGCTTATTAAACAGGAAATAAATTGTTACTGTTTGTCACTTGAACGGATGCGAACAGAAATTGAAAGTCGGGAACTGTGCTTCGACGCCACTGACTCAGAGACGATGCGAAGTCTTTCGGGATGACTTGGCTATCAGCCGGGCGAGACGTCGCCGAGGTGCGGCTTGGAGAGCGCGAGCAATCAAACCGGTGTCAGCGCACTCCTTAACGAAGTTCCTGGAAAGATTCTGACGAGCATCATTATCGGCGAAGAAACGGAAGACTTTTTCAGCTTTCCTCCGCCGCTGATTGCTTGACCGTCTTTGAGTATCCCACTCGTAATATAAAAAAGAATTTTTAATTTTTTTTCTTGAGAATTGGATTGGAGTTTTCCTGAGCATTGACAGTGATAGCTTTGTCAGTGGAGAATACTCTACAGCAGCACAGCTATTGGATATCTGACCTCTCTGGAAGTCAACGTGTAAGACAATTAGTCTTCGAAGGCGTCAGCAACATGACCTACAATTCTGAGTTAAATGTCACTCGATATCCGATTGTAAAACTTAGCTGACGTTTCGAATGAATTGCAGTAGACTATCTCCACACTTCAAAAGTTGTTAAACCCTAATAGCGTAACTCCGTCACGTATCACGTCCATAGTCGTGCCACGAACCGTTTCCGAAGCTAGCGCTCCATTGGTCTTCAGAGCAAGCAATAAATTTTGTCCATATTTAAATGAACAACATCACCAAGCGACAGTTGCACGCTTCAAGAATGTGTAAATTACATTTCTTAGCCCCACATGCAGCATTAAATAATAAAACCACATTTATATAAATATATTTCATTCGTATCCAAATTCTCATCACTTTTCTGTACACCGAGTTTGAGGGAACGGAACAATGGTACCACATTAATTATGTGTCTGATACGAGCGTGCTCTATAGATATACCCACTTGCGTAGACGTCTTTTTATCTTCTCACTGAAGCCTTATTACTTCAATAATTTCAAAACTCACTACAAGAAAAGTTGCTTTCATAGCCCAAATCGCTGTTAATCCTCCTTGCTCGCTTTAGTCTGCTGTTTCATCCAACTTTAGAGAATCTGCAGTAATAATCATGTTTTGTATGTTGCAGACATAAAATTGATTTGGAGTTTGCGTGTCTGTCTATGAGTCAGGCCCTCAGGCATGAAACACTGCACCACTGGAGCTGAAAATCTGTTGCGGTTTTCAAATTATGCGTCATACCTTGGTACCACTCGTTTGTACTATGTCGCTAGAAGATATATCCTGCTTTTTTTCGAATTTTAGCTACTGAACGACTGATTGAATTTCATTTTCACCTAAAGTATATTTCTAGTAGTTTTCTATGAAACGTTTGTCGTGTATATTCCTTTATATTTCTCTTGAGTAATAAATCCGATACCTTATTGCCTCTAAAACCTAATCTGCTTAACGACTTAAACGTTTAAGCCTTCACAGCTTAGTATAAAGCAACTAATTTACGAAAGTGAGTGACCTTTATCTTTTACTTAGTATACACTACGGTAGTTCAGAGAAAAATACAAAGCAAAGAATCTTTTTCGTAAGAATGTTGCATCCGGATGCAGTCAGTGTTTTCGGGTCTGTCGTGTCGAATGACACACTGATGTGTTAACAACGGCGGAATAGTCAGACACGACGTGCTACCTGAACTCACGCTGAGGTACGTGTGTTCTTCAAGGGGCAGTATTCTACACTGCTGTAACTAATATCCAGTACAACAAATTGTTCTCAGAACTAGAACTATCTAATGTGAGAAGTTAATTACAGACAATGTATTTTTCAGTCCGTAGAATGGACGCATAACTAGTTCGTATGGTTCAAATGGCTCTGAGTACTATGGGACTTAACATCTTAGGTCATCAGTCCCCTAGAACTTAGAACTACTTAAAAGTAACCAACCTAAGGACTTCACACACATCCATGCCCGAGGTAGGATTCGAACCTGTGACAGTAGCGGTCGCTCGGTTCCAGACCGAAGCGCCTAGAACCGCTCGGCCACACCGGCCGGCACTAGTTTGTATTAAAACAAAATTTTGCCGTGATTGGATCCTACATAAGTGTAATAAATTTAATTTTGCAGACAAATCATTAACATGAAAAACCGTACAGTTATTTTATACCGGAACAAAAAACGCTTTGCCGTAGTTGGATTCTACATAAGCGAACTAAATTTCATTTCACAGATAAAAATTAACATGAAACATAGTACTATTACTTTGTACCAAAACAGAGAACGCTTGTATTGCGTTCACAAAGGTGTATAATATAAATGTACAAAACTAAGCGGTAATTAATGTGCCTCGTCCTCACACCCATCCCCATCACTACAACAGTATGTCCTCATGTGAGAACAAGAGACTCTCTCTCTCTCTCTCTCTCTCTCTCTCTCACTCTGTGTGTGTGTGTGTGTGTGTGTGTGTGTGTGTGTGTGCGCGTGTGTGTGTGTGTGTGTGTGTGTGTATGTGTGTGTGTGTGTGTGTGTGTGTGTGTGTATGCTTGCACATGCATGTATGTGTGTGGGGGAGGGGGTGAGGGTGGGGGAAAGGTGCACGAGTGTGTACGTTGGCGGGTGGACGAGTTTTGGTATCGTCATTGCAATACCTCGGCTGTAAGTGGTATGTCAAGAAACTGCATTGAAAGATTTAGATATTTTTATAAAAGTTCATCTTAAAATGTTGCTCACACTGCTTTATGCAGACGATTCGATGTATTTTTCATATACGTTGCACAGTGTAGGAACCTGCGTGGACACCACGATATAATTTAGTATGACAATCGCAGTGGACTACGGGCAAAATGGGTGCAAGACCTAGCCGCTACTGTTTTATCTATATGTGGAAGGAAAAAATGATGGAAATAAAGAAGATTTGAGTAGGATTAAAATCTAGGATGGATGGATATCAGTGACAAGATTCGATGGCGACATTTCTATCCTCTAAGAAAACTAGGAAGAAATTGCAAGACCTGTCAATCAGAATGCAGAGTCTAATTGGTACAGTTTATGGGTTAAGAGTAAATCGAAAAATGACAAAAGTAATTAAAAATATGAAAGATGACATTAACAACTTGGGTGGATAGCCGTCTGTGTTAAAACCATGCTTCTGCAACAGGGAGGCGCACCGGTCCCAAATCGAATCCTCTCAATGGCTTAACGACGTGAGTCGGTGTGACGGCCGGTCTGGATGTTGTTTTTAGGTGGTTTACCACATCCCACAAGGGGAATATCGTGTTTGAACCCAAGTCGCGTCTCAGTTATATGAACTGCAGACATTTAGAAAATTTTCGCTCACTTTCAAATAAATAACATTACCCCAAGGCAGATGGGGTAACGGAGTGACGACAGGGAGGGCATCCAGCCGCGTTTAAAATTAACCTTTCTAAAATACGTTAACAGCCACTCCGATACTGCACCAATGTGGGATAAAGGCACAAACAAAAGAAAAAAATGAGCATATCTGGCCAAAAGAGGTATACTAGTGTCAAACATAGGCTGTAATTCGGATAATAAATTTCATACAGTATGTGTTTGGAGCACAGCATCATGTGGAAGTGCATCATGGATTGTGCCAAAACCATAAAAAGGAGAACTGATAGTTGTGGTTTCACAGAAGCGAGATTAAAACTAACTGGGCTTAAAATAAATGACGAGGTGCTACGCAGACTTGGTGAGGGGAGGAATCTGTGGTAACAGGGGAAAGGAATGAGAAGATGTATGTTGAGATATCACCAAATAACTTCCGTGGATCATGAGAGAGGTAGAGAACACATCAAAAGAATGAACTTACATTCCTGACATTGGGCCAGAATGGGGGATATCTGTAGTGTAATAATCTCGACAGAAAAACTTCAGAAAGCCAAGATTGGTATTAAAGCATTTATTCCGATAACCGGTTTTAGTAAGATTACATTACCATCTTCGGATCTAGAGTTAACAGAACCAAGTTGACAGGGCAATAATTTTACAAGTATAACAATGTACAAAATTAATTATCCACACACACGAAAAGTAACATTCTTTATGCTCTGCAAATTCTCTTAATCTCCTCCGTCTGTGCAATGTGTCATCTCATAGCATGATTATGCGAATGAGGACCATGATAAATCACTGGCTATCGGCAAGTCAAATTAAAAAAAACAATGTGTACTGACATTAGGATAGTACGCCGAATGCAAGTGCACATGCTCACAAAACTGCAGACTACAGACTGAGATGCAGAGTAAACATAAAAACTATTCCGTAAGCCCACCAGATGGCACTGTGGTTCTACAGTTACGAATCGTTTCGTGTAAAATGAAGGCATAAATATACAACACCAAGTAACTGTTCCTATGCGCGGCTGGTCCCAGCGGAGGTTCGAGTCCTCCCTCGGGCATAGGAGTGTGTGTTTGTCGTTAGGATAATTTAGGTTAAGTAGCGTGTAAGCTTAGGGATTGATGACCTTAGCAGTTAAGTCACTTAAGATTTCACATACATTTGAACATTACAGCTTTGTTCATATGCAAGTTCGAAACAGAGCTTTCAAAAACAATTATTTGCGTATAAAGCATAATCCAAATCAGAAACTATGTTGTTGTTGTTGTGGTCTTCAGTCCTGAGACTGGTTTGATGCAGCTCTCCATGCTACTCTATCCTGTGCAAGCTTTTTCATCTCCCAGTACCTACTGCAACCTACATCCTTCTGAATCTGCTTAGTGTATTCATCTCTTGGTCTCCCTCTACGATTTTTACCCTCCACGCTGCCCTCCAATACTAAATTGGTGATCCCTTGATACCTCAGAACATGTCCTACCAACCGATCCCTTCTTCTGGTCAAGTTGTGCCACAAACTTCTCTTCTCCCCAATCCTATTCAATACTTCCTCATTAGTTATGTGATCTACCCATCTAATCTTCAGCATTCTTCTGTAGCACCACATTTCGAAAGCTTCTATTCTCTTCTTGTCCAAACTATTTATCGTCCATGTTTCACTTCCATACATGGCTACACTCCATACGAATACTTTCAGAAATGACTTCCTGCCACTTAAATCAATACTGGACGTTAACAAATTTCTCTTCTTCAGAAACGCTTTCCTTGCCATTGCCAGCCTACATTTTATATCCTCTCTACTTCGACCATCATCAGTTATTTTGCTCCCCAAATAGCAAAACTCCTTTACTACTTTAAGTGCCTCATTTCCTAATCTAATTCCCTCAGCATCACCCGACTTAATGAGACTACATTCCATTATCCTTGTTTTGCTTTTGTTGATGTTCATCTTATATCCTCCTTTCAAGACACTGTCCATTCCATTCAACTGCTCTTCCAAGTCCTTTGCTGTCTCTGACAGAATTATAATGTCATCGGCGAACCTCAAAGTTTTTATTTCTTCTCCATGAATTTTAATACCTACTCCGAATATTTCTTTTGTTTCCTTTACTGCTTGCTCAATATACAGATTGAACAACATCGGGGAGAGGCTACAACCCTGTCTTACTCCCTTCCCAAACACTGCTTCCCTTTCATGTCCCTCGACTCTTATAACTGCCATCTGGTTTCTGTACAAATTGTAAATAGCCTTTCGCTCCCTGTATTTTACCCCTGCCACCTTTAGAATTTGAAAGAGAGTATTCCAGTCAACATTGTCAAAAGCTTTCCCTAAGTCTACAAATGCTAGAAACGTAGGTTTGCCTTTCCTTAATCTTTCTTCTAAGATAAGTCGTAAGGTCAGTATTGCCTCACGTGTTCCAGTGTTTCTACGGAATCCAAACTGATCTTCCCCGAGGTTGGCTTCTACTAGTTTTTCCATTCGTCTGTAAAGAATTCGTGTTAGTATTTTGCAGCTGTGACTTATTAAGCTGATAGTTCGGTAATTTTCACATCTGTCAACACCTGCTTTCTTTGGGATTGGAATTATTATATTCTTCTTGAAGTCTGAGGGTATTTCGCCTGTTTCATACATCTTGCTCACCAGATGGTAGAGTTTTGTCGGGACTGGCTCTCCCACGGCCGTCAATAGTTCCAATGGAACATTTTCTACTCCGGGGGCCTTGTTTCGACTCAGGTCTTTCAGTGCTCTGTCAAACTCTTCACGCAGTATCAAATCTCCCATTTCATCTTCATCTACATCCTCTTCCATTTCCATAATATTGTCCTCAAGTACATTGCCCTTGTATAGACCCTCTATATACTCCTTCCACCTTTCTGCTTTCCCTTCTTTGCTTAGAACTGGGTTTCCATCTAAGCTCTTGATATTCATACAAGTCGTTCTCTTATCTCCAAAGGTCTCTTTAATTTTCCTGTAGGCGGTATCTATCTTACCCTTAGTGAGATAGGCCTCTACATCCTTACATTTGTCCTCTAGCCATCCCTGCTTAGCCATTTTGCACTTCCTGTCGATCTCATTTTTGAGACGTTTGTATTCCTTTTTGCCTGTTTCACTTACTGCATTTTTATATTTACTCCTTTCATCAATTAAATTCAATATTTCTTCTGTTACCCAAGGATTTCTACTAGCCCTCGTCTTTTTACCTACTTGATCCTCTGCTGCCTTCACTACTTCATCCCTCAAAGCTACCCATTCTTCTTCTACTGTACTACAGTCATCTTAAAACAAAAAATTGTTATAAAAAGTGTAGGAAATTCTTAAGACTCCATCCTATTAACATATAAAACTGGTTTCTGTAATAAGTTTATTACACAATGCCGTAAGTAATCAAGCAAAACATTCTTCACACTGTGTAACATACATCGATAAAACAGCCGAGGAATTGTCGAATTTGTGTTTAGAACACCAAACTCAGAAACTTAGTTTACTAAGTATTCGGAATACATACCAAAAAATCGCAGAATATACGTTTATTATGATATATTATGTATTACGTGACTATCTACAGAGTATGACTTCTAGATAAATCAAAATATCTCACACGAAGCCTGGTTCAGTTTGTTATGGCTAGACATTGAATGGGGTCGTTAACCATATTAATTTACATCATAGATGCAGTATAAGTTTACAGAATATGAATAAGATTACTTAAATAAAAGAACTTGTGCTATACGATTAGTTTCGTGATATATAAAATTTGTTGGTCGATGTCTATTTCTATCATTGAACAGAACGTAGGTACCCATTGGAAGCATATGTCAATGGTAATCGAATATAAATGTACTACTCTCGCCATGGAAGCTAATCTGCCGAGTACATGCACGTAGCTCAACAACCAACGGCAGTTAAGTGACTGACAGATCACAATGAAGGCGTGAACTCAAGTTTGCGTTAGGGATGCATTGGACTAGGGTAACCCATGCAGCTATGTTACGTGTACTGCTATGGTGGTGTAATGACTAATGAACCTGACCAATAAGCAGAAGACATGGGTTCAAGTTCAGGCTGTGATACAAATTTTGATTCATTTCTTCAGCTTCTGTCATTGCTGTAGAAGATCAAAATTTCAAAACATTGCAAGAATTAATTACTTATTGAGCCATAATATGCCTAACTATAATAGTTTTCAGAAAACTACTAGTGCTAGTCTGAGTTTAGGAGCCTGGCACAGGAAAGGGATTTCTGGGTGTGGCGAAGGGGGGGAGGGCCTCACACGAAAGATGAAAGAAAAATAAATCATTGTTCGAGTGACTCTTCCTATTCCCTCTAGAAGACTTATTTTTCATATTTGTACTCCGCCCACCGTTAGGTAACAGTTCCTGCCTCTTGAAATATTACAGTGTATCTTCAGTCTAACATTTTACTGATGTCTGAGTTGCAGATAACTTTTATCCCTTTATTTTCTGGTGATTGTTTTCGTCCTCATTTATACAATGTAAATATCGCCTTTTCTGAGGGAAAGGGAGTGATTACTTTTTCGATTTGAAGAAGTTCGGAACCATCACTCTGTACTCTGTTATTTGTTGCATATACTCAAATCTCTGTTTTCCGCACAGTTGTTGAACACAGTGGCTCCCTCTATTATCATGGAAGTTATTCTCTGATGTCTTAACATGCATTTCATACCATAATAATAAAATCACTTGAGTTTCCTATGTGCCTGACAGTCTTCATACTCTGAAGTCTCAGGCATAGGTCCACACCTAGGTATCCTAAGAATTTGACTGCATTAAGATCTTTCAGTCTCTTGTGGCAACAATCAGAAGAACATTCTAAAATATTATTGACGATCTGAACCAGCCTGTGGTTATGCAAACCTCTATAGATACAAAAAGGTAGAGACAACAAGTAGGAAAACAACGAACTGCGAACTGCAAATTGTATTCATCATTTACTACATCACTTGAGCATGCTTACCTACTACCCACATCCTACAATTTATTGTTTTACTAGTATTTTCTGTGATTTTCTGTTTATACATGTTAAGCACATATATATGTCCCTCTCCTCCCACCTCCTCTTTCCACATCCATTCACAAGCTCCAGCCCCCTGTCTCTATTCTCACTACGTCTGTGCTCCTCTCATCCACCCTTCTCCCGCTGTCCATCTGCTCCTCCACCATCAGTGTCCTCCATCTCACCTCCCTATGGCAATTTTCCCTGTCTTTGACCATCCCCTCTTCCCCCTGCCTCTCCCCATTTCTCTGCCCACCCCCTCTCTACCTCTTCCCATCTTTTCCTGTGACATCTATCTTTCCATCTTCACCTGCCTCCTCTCCCTATCTATCTCCTCCTCCCTACCCCTCCCTTTTCATCTTCTCCTTAACCTTCTTATTATCCATATCCTCCTGTCCCCTATTGCAATCCATTCACTTCTACCTCCTCTCTTTGTCCCATCCCTCTATAAAGGCACATTTGCATGCCGTGCGTGAGTTTCCTCGGAAACGCGAAATCTTAATTAAATAATTAATCTGTGACAAATAAATAAAGCCTATGGCACAGAACTGCAGCGCTGTGTCGCTGATAAAACAAAAACACAATTACGATACTCTTATGTTTCTTTAAGAAGGAGAGGTCTTGGACAAGTGGTGCGGGAAGCACGTATATTTCATTGACTGGCACACCGCCATATTTGATGTTATATAAGAACACTGCGAGTTGCAATCTTACTAGGCACTCGATTCTGTAAAGAATTTATATTTATGAAAGTAAGTAGAATTATTTAACTGTAGGCTTATTCGTTGAATATATCTGATTTAACTAACTGTGTAAACTGTCTATGTTTAGTAGACAGTCACCTCTGTACGACGTATTGACATGGCTGGCAAATTATTCTAATATTGAGATTTAGATTTGAGTCCGCACCTACCGCAGCAGTCTTTGGAAACGATTTAAATACGAAGTCCGATTATTTGAGTCTTTATTTCACGGTCAACTACGAATAACATTGCATTTACGAAAAAGCCATTGTCAAGCGTCTGATACAAATAATTAAGCGTCCACGTTCCAGATAAGCAAATATTAATTACAACCAATCACTATCATACATAATTAATAATGTAATATTTTATTTTATTTATTTTATTTATTTTATATTGGCGACTGCGTGTCGGACTTGTTATTTTGTCGTATGTTACACTGTTCTCTTTGTTTCATGTGAAAAATCAACTTTCTGGACCCGGACTTGAATATATGAGAAATAACAAAAATCTGAAGATATTTTCCAATTCTAAAATTTTGCGGGAAGACGCAATGAAGCTTCCAGCAAAATAAGGTAAGTCGCAACATTTGTGCATTGGCAGGTTTGACCAGACGCATAATTCAGTGTATTAGCTCTTCAGTAGACTCTGTAGTATTTCTTTCGCGTGTAGCAGTTTTCAGTGATAAATTTCATTCTCAGTACTTTTCCTTAAACAATAACTTCTGCAACAATACCAATACACGAGTGTACAATATGGCCGACTTCTGTACGATACGTTGTAACATAGACAGCAGTCATTAACAATAATCCCATATTCAGTTTACATTTTTAAATTAACAAACAGCCATTGTTGCTACGAGCGATTCATGCTCAACTGCATTTCATTTTAAAACCAGTGTCAAACATTATTTTCTTGAAACATATATCACGTGTGGCATGGTCATAGCTAGAAAACAATACGCAAAGATGGAACAGCAAAGACATACTAGTCAGACGCAATCCGACTCGGACGAGAGACAAATGTTAGAAAATGACTTTACGACAGCAACCGGTAGTGACGATTCATCAAATATTGACGCAAGTGTTAACGGAAATTTTGACAATAGGCCGTCCACCACAAAAATTTCAAAGTCTCAGTCAGAGACCATGTTAATGCATGACGTCACGTCTAATGACGCGGCGGGGGCAGAGACCTTGCAAACAGTAAACATTGCCAACATGTTACAAATGCTAATGAAATAAAACGCAGAAAATATGGCAATCTTAAGGATGCAGATCGCGGAAAACATGGCAACCTTAAGGATGCAGAACGCGGAAAACATGGCAAACTTAAAGACACAAAGTGAACAGTTAAAGACACAAAATGACGAAATTAAATCTGATCTCATAGCAATCAAGACAGGTAGTGACACTTTGTGTAAACGTGTGGAACTTATAGACGCCACACTGACCAAACAGATGACTGAACTCAGTACGAAATTTTCCAAGCTTAATACGATACAAGAAAAGACTACAAATGACGTAGCACTTTTACAGAGACAATTAAAAAACCTTAATGTCACGTGTGAAGCTCTTACTGAACAAATTCAAACATATCCTTCAGTACACGACAACCTTGGAAAACGAATTACAGACGTGCAGAATAAATTTGACGATGTTGAACAACACCTGACTGACATCTTACAATCTGATGCCACAGCTAATTTTCAAAATATTAATAAAGAATTTCATGATTGGGTAGAGAACAAAGACAAACATTTTGATAGATGCATACGTGAACATTTACCAACAATTGTGCACGACTCCGTAGCGGAATATATCACTAATAACAAACAGCTGATTAGTGACGCAGTACAATCAGTCACTGTACCCATGAGACAATTCACCGATCAACCACAGTCTGAATGTAACGAAAATATCAGTCAAAATGTATAGTTCAGAAACCAATATACATTCGAGTATGACGCATACATACCGCACACGACAAACACACAAGAACAAAACACACCACGACTACAACACATACCACGACGTGCAACCACAAACACAAGCTATTATCATGGTAAACCGCAGCAACATTATCGTAATTACTCGCCAGCTGAACATTGCAGTAATTACAGTGGAACAAATCCATATCATAATGCAAAGGAAGAAGAAAGCTTAATAAAACACAGGCAATTTCAGGCTTTTATCCCAGAAAAACGAACCATTCATCCGGTGATTTTTCTTAAATCTTTTAGTAACGCATTTCCACGCACTTGGAGTGACCGGAAAAAGATTTCATATATTGTCGGTTACATCCAAGGCGATGCAGCTGTCTGGGCATACAGTCAAGCTGACGTACGTACCACGTACAGTGAGTTTAAGCGTGCCTTTCTGAACAAATTCTGGTCGCAATCCGTCCAGGAGTGACTCAGAAGACAAATTTTAGAACCTGAAACTCTTAACAGTAAAAATGGTAACTTACGCAGATATTTTGAAAAATATTTGAACATGGGACATTTTTTGGACGAACCAGTCGCAACACGTGATATACTCCGTGCGTTGAAGGCCAAATTGCATTTCAACATTAAAGAAAAACTCTTACATATTCCGGATGACGATCCAGATAATTTTTTAACAGCTTTAGATTCGGTTGACATGTTACCAGAAGATCAGCGCTTCGCGCGGCAAAACAGCAGCCACAATGTTTATACTAGTGGTATGCAAAACATGCAGGCTTGCCAACTCAATTCTAGCGCGCCCACAGTTGGATACGCAGTACAGCAAAAACAGCAAACTCACATGCCGTCTCAATACGGAAATCAAAATCAACACGCGTATTCCAATACAAACAACAGTTACAACAGTAATAACACTCCATGCGGCAATCCATACAAAAGGCACTGCGGTAATAATAACAACGGTAACAACGGATACAAATGTAACAACAAAATCACAAACAGAAATAGAAATAATAATAACTACGAGCCAAAACAGCATCAAGGCTGGACTCGTAGCGATCAATACTTCATTCAAACACTGCTTTACCACAGCAGCCACCAGAACAAAACTGGAGCATACCTTACGACCGACAGGTAAGTTATAATGCGCAACAGCAACAACAACCGCAAAAGTTTGACGATCACAACAGGCAATATCCGAATGTGAATATAATAGAAATGACACCTGATACACAACCTCAATCTGTGTCAGTACCTAATACAAATGCTAATCCAACAAACTAGAAACAGTCACTTCTATGCCCCGGGTCGTGGCTGAAGAATTCTTGGGGGGCGACTTCAATGTTAATCAGTTATTTGACACCACAATTGAACAACAAAATATTGATATGCCTAATAATTCTAAACAAAAACTAGCTGTTTTATTTATAAGATACAACCACAATGACAATATGTCAGATGAACTTTTGCAAGACAGTACACAATGTCGTTCAAACACAAATGAAATTGTTTTAGCATCTACTACTGGTGTAGTAGGTGGGATTCCAACTACTATTATCTTAGATACAGGTGCAGCTGTGAGCGTTTTGTCTTTTAATTTCTATAGTAAGATGTGTGAATTGGAGCCTGTGCCTGAGTTTCCCGCCCAAAACTGTAAAATAACTACTGCTCCAGGTAATAAGTCATGTAGGGTTAAAAAGCAAGTTTTTGTAAACATTAAAATAGGTAATGGAACCGTACAATGGCCATTCCTGGTTGTACAAAACCTTGTGACAAATTGCATTTTAGGAATAGATATTATGAACGAGAAGGACTGCATTATAGACTTCTCCAAAGATAAATGTATTTTAAATGATAAAGGCAGTGTAATTATTATTGATTAGGACAGGAGAACTCTAAAGCATGACAAACACTGTACAGGATACAAGGTTCAGTTAGTACTTGACAATGACATTCAAGACATGCAAACACACTCATCTGAGACAGAGCTAATGGACCTGAAAACATTGCTTGATCATAAGATAAATGAAGCTACAGCTCTCAGTGTACATGAACGTATAAAACTACATGAAGTGTTATCCAAATATTTACAAGTTTTTACCAAACGATTAGGTGTTATCAACACGTATGTGTACAAGATTGAAGTTAAGCCTCACAAGATCTTCTACCACAAGACATATAACGTGCCGTTATCTCAACGACCTGCTGTGTGGCAAGAATTAAAACATATGTTAGACTGGAAGGTTATTGAACCATCCACCTCACCTTACTGTAGTCCTCTACTTGTTGTCAAAAAATTAAATTGTAGCATTAGGCTAGTGTTAGACGCACGAGCAATTAATGAAATAATTTTACCGGTTAACACAAAACCCGAAAATTTAGAAGAGCAATTACAGAAATTTCTAGATGCAAAATATTTTTCCACAATAGATCTCGCTAATTCATTTTGGCAAGTAGGTATCACTCCTGATTCTCGGAAATATACTGCATTTATGTTCGGGTGACGAACCTATCAGTTTTGTGTTCTACCCTTCGGACTGAATGTCAGTTCTGGGGTATTCATTACAGCCCTGGATACCGTGCTTGGCGATGATTTAGTTGAGACAGTCACACACTATGTAGATGATATACTGATAGCTACACAGTCTTGGAATGAACACGTTGACACACTTCAAAGAATTTTAGAAAAATTTGCACAAGCTGGAGTCACAGCCAATCTTAGAAAATCAAAATTTGGTGAGATAAAATATTTAAGACATATCATTAATTCACAGGGCATACGTCCTGATCCCAGTAAATTAGATGCTATCAGAAACTTTCCTAGCCCTCGAACTAAAAAGCAGTTAAAATCATTCCTTGGGCTATGTTCATTTTTCAGACGTTTTTTACCACAACCACTTTTGAACAGTAAACATCTGCTAAATCTACTCAGAAAGAATCAAGTTTGGATCTGGTCGGAACAGTGCCAGAATGACTTTAATACAATTAAACATGCTTTAGTGAATGCAAACATATTGAGCCCTCCAGATTTCAATTTAGATTTTTGCATGACTTGTGACGCTTCACGTACTGGCTTGGGCTGTTGCTTATTTCAAGTTGTAAAGAATAAAGAAAAGGAACAGATAAGAATTATTGGGTTTGCAAGTCGTACTCTAACTGAATGTGAGCGTACATACTCCACTACTGAGTTAGAAACACTTTCCATAGTCTGGGCATTCAAGAAATTCAATTATTATTTATTTGGAAAACATACAGTAATTTATACCGATCACCAGGCCCTGACATTTTTGTTAACTTGTAAACTTGTACATTCTAGACTATCACGATGGGCAGTTTCTCTTCAGAACTACTCTTTTGAAATTAAGTACATAAAAGGTAAGGACAACACCATTGCCGACGCTTTGTCTAGACTTCCACAAGGTATGAATGAAACCAACAGTGACTTAGAAAAAATAAATGACTACAGGATTCTCTTAATGCAAGACAAGCAGTAACACCAATATTATATTGATATGTGCAGAAACATGGCTAAATTACAAAAATCTGATCCTCACTGGTATAAGATGATAACATTACTGATAGAAAAACACAATCATCCTTTGACTAGGTATTACAAGTTACACAATGATGTGTTATTTTATCGCCGACATCCAAATGCTACTAACTGGTGTGTATGCATTCCCAAAAAGTCTGAACGTAATTTGATTTGGCACACACACTTAGTTTGGGGTCATTATGGGACGAAAAAGTGTTTGGCAAAGCTCAGCACATACTGTTATTATAGCAATATGAGAAGAAAAATTTACAGGGAACTGAAATCATGTGTCATATGTCAAAAATCAAAACCTCAGAATTTATCCACAAAAACAGATTTACATTCTATTTTACCGAGTAAACCCCTGGAAATTCTGTGTACTGACATCAGTGGACCGCATCCAGCAAGCTCTGGAGGCGTCAAATATATCTTAGCTTTTTACGATATTTTTCTAAACATGTAAAACTTTATGCTTTAAAATCCGCCACTGCAAATGCTATAATACGAAGATTCTCAAGTGATTACCTGACGCACGTGGGAAAACCTAAAGCAATTCTGTCAGATAATGCAGCATACTACTCTGGGTACAAATGGAGAAATTTCTTGAAGGACAATAACATTAAAAGTATATTTATTTCAAGGTTTAGTCCACAATGTAACGCGACTGAGAGACTTTTCCGAGAACTAAACCGATTCATGAGAACCTATATTTCATCAAAACATACTAATTAGGTGTCCTACCTAAGTCTTTTCGAAGACGTACACAATAACTTAAATATTTACAATACAAATTACACACCTAACGAGATCATGTTCAATTGCAAACAGATCGATCAATGGATAGAACCATTACCTAAGTTGTCAGACAAGGAAATCACACCTGAACAGAAAATAAAAGAAGTATTGACTACACTGACACATCACGCACAGATACGAAACAAGCATCACGTAAACATAATAAAAAGAAAACAAAAATTCAAGGTAGGAATGCTTGTACTACTTCGTACTCATCATAAATCTGTAGCACTCAAACGACGCAATGCTAAGTGGCGTCTGCTATATGAAGGACCTTATATAATTGTTATCATACCGCATCCTGGTGCGTATCTGTTACAACATCCTAGAACTAACAAAATCATTGGGCTATACGCACACCGAGATCTTAGAGCATTTCACGCTAAATAATGTCAAAGTCATACCCATCAAAACATTGCTAAGCAACTCGCAAAACTCTGTTTGCTACAACACAGATAAAATGTAGTATAGAAATTTTCATTTCAGCGGTTCCAGTGACGCAGTTGAAGACAGAAGAACTTTTCTTTCAACCCGCGGCACCACCGAGAAGACTGAATATTAAAGTAAAATTTATGATTACGTAGCAGTGAATGATATATTAATTTTTCACGGGACATTTGTGACTGTAGGTACCACTGACTTGGTATGACACCTGACGAACCGACAGACGTCATCTGTGAAGCGATCTTTTACTTCGAGAAATAGATTAGACGCACATCTCTCAGCAAGAAAAGCATCTACCAGTAGCCAAGGCCACACAGACACTATACACACACGCACAAAACGCGAGGAATCGAACAGTTTTCCGTCTCTTATTATTTTGAATATTTATTGAGTAGTGAAAACGCCTGGTCCTGCCTACTGATATAATGAATGTTGTGTCTAACCTATCTTAATTTCAGATGACATCACAAAAAACATCGATAAAATCCCAGCAAAACCGTTAAAGAGAACGTAAATATCTGCAATTCATGTAATCAAATGTGACATAATGTAATAATTTATAGCTATGTAATGATGATGTAAACATGTTTATGTGTAACTGTATTATGTTTATGCTAAGAAAATATGTGACGTGTATATGTATGATTACTTATGTTTTTTTAAAAAAATGATGTATAATGTAACTGTTACTATGTGAAAATTTGAACTATAACGAGTGCCAAAACGTGAAAAACTTAAAAAAAAAATTGCATAGTGAAAGACTGTTCACGGACATTAACGTACATTACTAAGTCTGCAACTACGCAGAAACCTATGTGAAAGAAACTGTTAGTGACATTCATCATGCATCGTACCTTTGTAAACGCGATGAACGATTTCTTTGATAAGTAACTACGAACATTTAGGTGAGCTATATTTAGCAAAAAACTGAAAATGTGAAGTGCGTAATTTGTGCAACGTCTAGTGACATTACTACAGTATCTAAGTTCAATATGTTAACTGGATTAAATGGTCACAACGTGCCTGTCCAGAAAACAACACGACGAGTGGAAGAATTTTGGTTGGAACTTCAGGGAGTGGAATGTTCTCGAAATGTGACGGACACACTTACCTGGACTGTCCAAGGTTCGACGCCAGCTATGTGCCGTCCAAGGTTCTGCAACCAAGCTTCCACGGAATATCGAAAACGAACTGCATATGGACCAATTACTCGACGGGTCATGTCTGATCTGTAATAAACAATGCTTTTTGTCACAACGAACTGCATCACAACGACTATAATGGAAATAGGAAATGGACGTGCTTATGTATCAATCACGTTGTTATACAGCGATGTTACTGTGATCAAAAAAACTTTACCACGACGCCACTAACCTGTGAAAGACTATTGTGCAGCAGATGAATATAATCTGTAATAACGACACGATGTGTATAGGTCAACGCACCTGAAACCAAAAGACATTTTTCTTTGAAGCATTTCATTGCAATACTAAGTAACTAAGAACATTCAACAATCTAAAGTTGTATTGTATTATAACAAATATTGTAATTTTAAAACTAAGTTACCTGTCATAGAATGTAGTCTTCATATGTAGTCTTGGTGGAATATTTTCTTTGTGCAACGACTAAGAAATGCGCGCGCACACGAACAATATGAACTGCAATACTGTGCCGCGTTATCTAAATTTACGATATAACGGCAGTGCCGGAGTCACACAGACGCTTCTGCGCATGCGCGCACTCTATTTTGCCAACATAAGAACTTTTACGGCGCACGCGCGTCATTCAAATTTTGTATATAATATACTGTATAATGTAAGTCATGTAAATAGTTGTAGATAACTTAGATTTTCTTGTGCCTTTAGGTGAATTGCTCGCCTGCAGGTGTGTCCTTTCGCCTTGCAATGCAGGGGGCAATATAAAGGCACATTTGCATGCCGTGCGTGAGTTTCCTCGGAAACGCGAAAACTTAATTAAATAATTAATCTGTGACAAATAAATAAAGCCTATGGCACAGAACTGCAGCGCTGTGTCGCTGATAAAACAAAAACACAATTACGATACTCTTACGTTTCTTTAAGAAGGAGAGGTCTTGGACAAGTGGTGTGGGAAGCACGTGTATTTCATTGACTGGCACACCGCCATATTTGATGTTATATAAGAACACTGCGAGTTGCAATCTTACTAGGCACTCGATTCTGTAAAGAATTTATATTTATGAAAGTAAGTAGAATTATTTAACTGTAGGCTTATTCGTTGAATATATCTGATATAACTACCTGTGTAAACTGTCTATGTTTAGTAGACAGTCACCTCTGTACGACGTATTGACATGCCTGGCAAATTATTCTGATATTGAGATTTAGATTTGAGTCCGCACCTACCGCAGCAGTCTTTGGAAACGATTTAAATACGAAGTCCGATTATTTGAGTTTTTATTTCACGATCAACTACGAATAACATTGCATTTACGAAAAAGCCATTGTCAAGCGTCTGATACAAATAATTAAGCGTCCACGTTCCAGATAAGCAAATATTAATTACAACCAATCACTATCATACATAATTAATAATGTAATATTTTATTTTATTTTATTTATTTTATACTTCCTACCTCTCTCTCCCTGCCCTCCATGACCCCTGTGTCTAACCCCTCCTGCCCCTACCTCTCTTATCATCCATCACCTCTAGCATCCCCTCCCCATCCATCACTTCATTACCCCTCTATGTCCATCCCCTCTCTACTTTCCACCAGCCATCCGTGCCTGCATGTGTAATACCTGCAAGACAGTTCAGTAAAGCACGCCAATACTACTCTTATAGTAGACATGTTACATAGGGAATTATACATATCAAAGCTTTCAAAACAGATTTTTGCTGATGAAGTAAATGTTGCCATGTGAATCAGGTCGATAAGGCTGGCTGATACTACTGCAACACACGACACTTACAGTGCAGGGTAGCAAACCGTTTCTTGTCCCTGATATTACGCTGTCCTGCAAGGTATGCTGATACTATTCCAAAACTACACACCTGTTGTTAAGGTCAGTATATAAGACAGGGACTGAAGAAAACGTTTTATTGACTGTATCTCCACTGTTGTTGGAGCTAGGAGGTTATAAGCGCCATAGCGCTGATAGTTGTGAAGTTTGTGTGACACATTTGATTCAGTTTGGCCCAGGAGTGTGGAAGGAGATTCCAGACATACTTACACACAAGCTACATACAAGCCTTTTCCTCACAACTTCACCTGCATACATGTTTCTCCCACAAAATGCCTGAGATGAAAAACTTCATGTCATTCATCCCAGATAACAATATTTTTGATTAAAATACTTAAGCAATTTAAGCAACGAAATATTCACCCTTTAAAGGAAGAAAATTTAAAGGCAACCAATGCAAAAGTAAAAGATGATATTCCCGAAAATAACCAAGAGAACAAGTATAAACCCCATACATCTCTTGGTCCATTTCATCTTCTTCTCTTACTCTGCCTAGCGTCTCCTCACCTCCTTTTCTGTTCATCTAATTCTCACAACTCTCTCTACCCATCCCTCACCTCTTTCGTTCTGCACTCTCTCTCTTTGTTCATATCCTGCTCTCTTCCGTCTCTGTTTTTACATCTCTTCCTTCACTCTCTCCCTAATGATTCCCTGCCGCCTCCCCCTCTCTTCATATTCATTCTCCCCTGCTGCCACTCTGTCTCCTCCTCTATCGATCTTAACTTGCCCTCAGACATACCCATCAACATATGTTATCCCTTCGAAAGAGACTGATAAAGCAGGCTGCTACATAGCCCACAACAAACTTCTCATGCAACGCAGACTGTAGGCCAAGGGCTCGGAAATCCGTTTTTTCCCTTGTTGTATTGGCTGCTCTGCAAAACGAGTCGATAAGGGAGATCAACGCTACTCCCACACAACACACTTGTCATGAAGGACCCGCTGCTTGGCAGGGGTTTAAAAATGCATGTCTGTATCTCCATAAATATTTATTTATATCACAACACATGTATACTGTCATTGTCTCTCTTAGATATTGTGCGACAATTCAAATAAAAATTGTTGCTTTGATCTGGCTTCCCACAGTTATTTTTTAATACAGAATGTATCCTTTAAGAGCTTCCTCTGATGGAGAGTGTGAGGGTACAAATGCTTTCGAGATCATGTGTCTTGGAAATGAAAAAGGGAAAGGGAATGCATTATCGCTTTTTTATATTGCACAACTTTATAAAGTGGTAGAGTTAAGGAAGTCCAATGACGTTCATCTTGCACATTCACACGACATAAGAAATTTAAGTGAATCCTCTTCCCAACACATGGTAACTCAGCTCATGAAAATTAATATTTACAATATTTAACCATGAGTCTCATCAACCTCGGACCTACACAGTACAGCAAATTTCCAGGCAACAACATTTTACGTTGGGAATACCGTTTCCCTTTCAATGGCTGGAAACCTGTGGGAACACATAGTGATAAGGCTCAACTGCCTTTTTCTTGTCTCAGTTCGCTTAATCATCACCATGATAAAATGAGCAGATGTCTGTGCAGCCACACTGATGAATTTTTCAATGCATCTCATACTTTTCTGAGTGTAAAATGGTGACGTACGGTCATTTACGAACCTCTAATATGATGTGGGAAAAATGGGGCATCAACTTCTGTTAAAAGTAATGACTGTAATTCTGTCGTATCTAAAACCAGTCATCGCAAATATGTAATTCATCTCACCACACGTGTGACTGAATTACAAATAACAGTGTTATGATAATTTTTTACATTTTGTGGTATTCGTTGCCATGTAACATTAAGTAACAAATACAGGATGCGTTTCTTTACACTACATTACACTGTCAAGAAATGAAAACTATATCCTCAGACAGTAATATTTGTAAACATACTACAGTAAACCGATAATTCTTTGTGATATCACATAGCACGCAAATTACTAGTGAGATAGTGTAACACTGGACTCCAAAATGTGAATAGGGAATTATTCTATGCCTGTTACATGAAATGGCATCTAGATGAAAAATGGGGTTGCGCCACATCGGGAGCCAGTAATTACGTGACATCAGTAATCATATGAAACTGAACATCAAAGGTTTTGAGAGTAGGGGATTGGTAGGTGAAAGGAACATACTATTTAGATGAGTGAAACATGAAATTTTATTACATTTATTTCAGATTTTAAGAGGGCTCTAGTTGAGGCAGCTGAGACTGTGTGCGGAAGAACTAGTACAAAGAGGAGAAGTAAGGAAACCCCATGGTGGAACAACATATGTAAAGAGACAGTACTTCGAAAGAACAAAGCCTTCAGAGAATGGTTCCAGACCCGAACAGAGGAAGCTAGGGTAAAATATAAGGAAAGCAAGAAAGCGGCACAGACCATAGTAAGGGCGGAGAAGAAGAAGTGGATGGAAAAATGGACAAGAATGTTAGAAGAGGACAGTGAAGGGAACAAAAAAGTACTTTACATCATGGTAAGAAATAAGAGGAACGACAGAAGCGAGTGCCTGAGGATCATGGATAATAATGGAAGAGTTGTGGAGGAAATGCATGAGCTCAAAAAGATTTGGAAGGAGTACTTTGAAGATCTGTTGAATGCCGACAAGCGGGTAACTAACAGCAATGGAGAGCCTAAGGCATCAGACGATTATAATAGTGAGGAAATTGATGATCTAACTTGGAATGAAGTGGAAGAAGCCATAAAGAGGATGAAAGGGGGCAAGGCACCAGGTTGGGACGAAGTAACAGTGGATATGATACGAGCAGCAGGAGAAGTAGGAACCCAGTGGCTATACAGAGTGCTGAGGGTGGTGTGGAAGGAGAACAGAATTCCTGAGGATTAGAAGAAAGGAATTATAGTCCCAATCTTCAAGAAGGGGGATAAAAGGAGATGTGAGAACTACAGAGGGATCACCCTCCTATGCCACTGTCGAAAAATCTATGAAAAGATCCTGGATAAGAGAATAAGAAGCAGTATTGAAAGTAGACTGCAAGAGGAGCAGTATGGTTTCAGACCGGGAAGATCAACAACGGACCTCATATTTGCGGTAAGGCAACTGCAGGAAAGGCACTATGAGTACGGGAAGGACTTAATCATGGCCTTTTTAGGTATTGAGAAGGCGTATGACAGTATCTGTAGGGACAAGCTCTGGGATGTGCTGAACGCAAAAGGGATAGATGAAGAGTTAACACGAGAAGTCAGAAAAATGTATGAGGGAAGTGAGAGTTGTGTGAAAGTGGGGAGGGAACGTACTGCATGGTTCAAGCTGGAAAATGGGCTGTGACAGGGAAGTACACTTTTGCCTTTATTGTTTATTATTGTTATGGATGAAATCCTACAGCAAGTATCAGATGCAATTGGAGATCATAAAATGAAAGCAGTGCTTTTTGCCGATGACCTGATGTTATGGGGAAATTGCGAGAAGGAGGTGCAAGAGCAGTTAGATGTATGGGAGGCAACGGCAGCACAATATGGAAAGCATTTCTCTGCAAAGAAAAGTGAAATAATTGTCACAACAAGGAAGAAGAATAGGCCAAATGTGGATATAACTTGTGGAGGGGAAAAACTACAATTGGTAGAGAACTTCAAGTACCTGGAAAGCATGATTGAAAGTAAGGGGGGAAACGCAATGGAAATAAAGTGCAGAAAAGCAGGGCAGTTCTACAAATGCATTAGGGGGCTTATTTGGAGCAAGGAGGTGCCACAGAAATCCTAGGGAATTTTATACCGAACCTACTTTGTCCCCATATTGGCATACGGAAGTGAGACATGGATAATGCACAAAAGCGACAAAAGTAGAATACAGGCTAGTGAAATGAAGTTCCAGAGGAGCAGGTTGAGTGTAACAAGACGAGACAGATTGCGAAATGTGTATGTGAGGGAAAGACTAAAGGAGGAACCAGTACAGGACAGGATAGAAAAATCAAGACTGCAGTGGTATGGACACATGAAGAGAATGGATGAGGGAAGAATTCCGAAGAGGATGTTTGATCTGCAACTGGAGGGGAAGAGGCCCAGAGGAAGACCAAGAGATAGATGGGTGAAGGGAGTTAAGGAATGTGTGACGAGAAGAGGAGAGAACTGGACGAAGGTGGAGGAGGGGGAACGGTGGAAAGACAGAACACGATGGAGAGGCTTGTGTTCCCGACAGACCCAGCCAGTGGCTGGAAACTGTCCAAGATGATGATGATGATGATGATGATTTCAGTATCTTTTACACACAAAACAATTTCATGGCTGATTGGACAGGGAGTGGACACGACTCTATTATTAAGGGGGAAGAGAGTGAGAATGAATCATCTCATAATTCTTCTGATCATTCGTCTTGTG
Organism: Schistocerca piceifrons; assembly: GCF_021461385.2. NCBI lineage: Eukaryota > Metazoa > Arthropoda > Insecta > Orthoptera > Acrididae > Schistocerca > Schistocerca piceifrons. The sequence continues at coordinate 179,171,657 of NC_060141.1, read as the reverse complement.
GTGATGACGGCGGCGGTGCTGGTTCCAGACGGCTCGTCACCTCTGAGCTGCGCTGCCCGAGTCGGCCGCTTCCTCCGGTATCCTGCGGCTGTGCAGCGAGGGCCCGGAACGCCGTCCGCGTTGACACGTCGCCGTGTGTAGCCATGGCCGAAGCAGCGCTATCACATTGTCGGAAGGCATATTTTGACGATGTATGGAAGGGCAGTCATGTCGACTTCCTTCCGCGCTGTCTCACCGACTGTCTCTTCAATTTCTCATCCACCTCAAATCATAACGACTTCTCGAAGTATTCCTCCTATTGACACTTGTCATTGACGGATTAAATTTGATATGCGGCCCAACAACTGATTGCCGTTTAGTGACCAAGTCTCCCAGTGCAGGGCGGAAATTTCTTTTCTTGTGTGGGATCATGCGTGACTCTTCTTTTCCTGGATTTAACTGTCAAAGCTGCCCCATTGTTTTGATGTTCTTCTGCATTCCTAAGTTCCTGTGAAAGCAGCCACACAATATTTCTTTCTGATAGCTCTCTCTGCTGGATACACTCAAGTTCGTGTTTCGTCTTAGACACTGCTAGTGTCCGCGAATTCCAGGGTGGTCCATCTGAAATTTCCGATGAGAATATCTCGAAAACTATACGTCGGGTAAAAGTAGTGGGTAAGACAGGTTCATAAGCTCAAAGGGTGGCATCAAATGATACTACAGGTGATTCCAGCCTTCTTTTAAATCTTAAATGGGAACACCCATTTTTATTGCAGATTCGGATTCTCCATAAAAAACGAATCAAGTTTTGTCTGAAACATTTCTTTAAAGCATTCAGAGAGGGCGCTGAAATTAAGAAAAATGTAAAATTGGGGAAAAACTATGATTTATGTAGAATTATCTGAAAAAGACACATCAAATCTATAAAAAATGTGCACCAATTCTTCCGTTACCCCAATTAAACTATTTTTGTACAAAATGTACTGTATCCGACTTTTAGCGTTACCCAGGAACAACGACATGGACGTAGTAGAATGATTTTCCTATGGGATGCTTCATTAGTGTGAGTCCCCTTGCCTCCCATAATTTGGGGTGCTTAATCAATGAAATTAGCCACGAAGAAATTGTTCAAGATTATCCCCATTTGCTTCAATACATAAAGTCAATCGTCTACAAAAGTGGTCCACGGTTTTAGTAGCACATCCCGTGGTTTGGCTGCACACGCTTTTCGAATGCGTTGCTCCATATCGTTTCTGGTTGTGGACTGTCTTTCATAAACAATATTCTTTTAAATAATCCACAAGGAGATGTTAGGTCTGGTAAACGTGGAGGCCACTGAATTGGTCCGCCGCGTCCCGTCCACCGACCATGGTACCGTAAATTTAAAACGTTCCGCACATTTTTAGCTTAATGGGGAACTGCTCCGTCCTGTTGGAACAACATTCGTTGCCTAGTTTCTAAATCAATCTTCCATTAGCTCCAACAAATCATCGCGGAGAAGTTGTAAATAAGATTCCCCAGTAACATTTCGATCAAAAATATACGGTCCTATCAAGTAATCGTTTAAAATTCCAGACCATTAACGACCATTTGTGTTGTCAACGGGTCTGTGCCAGTGTGGTTTGACAGGGGACCAATAATGACAATCATGACGATTTAATTCGCAATTGTTTTTGAATGTGGCTTCGTCGGTGAAGATAACATATCTAAAAAAAACATTGTCACCTCTTATCATTTCGAACGCCCATTTGCAGAAATGCAAGCGTATTTGCGTATCTTTCACCGTTAATGCCTGTTTCAGTGTGATACAATACGCTTGACATTTATGTGACTTCAAAATCCTCATAACAGTTGATTTCGGTATTCCAGTTTGTCTCTGAATCGCACGACTACTAATTTAGTGATCCAGTTGAACACAGACGGGAACGGTACCGGTACGAGAGTCATTTTCATTGTATTCGCGATGACGAGGTGGACGGTGCATGTACCCATTTCAAGTTTGTTGAGAGCAATTTCGAATATGTTTTCGCTTGGATGTCGACTGTTTGGGAAACGACCTGCATAAAATTGCGCAGCTGCAGCGTAATTGTTATGGCATTCACCTAAAATTAACATCATATCAGCCATCTCTGTAGGAGAATAGTGAGCCATGTTTCGCTGAAGAATAATTCACTTTCGTAAGTTGATGTTTACGGTTCACAATCTGAAAGTGAAATGACGTCTTATCGCATTGCACCGACCTTTCTACTGAACCATAGTTCGCAGTTTGGCCACAGTAGCGCCACAGTCGGCTCAGTAATGGAATTGTGAAGAGTTCCCTAACGAGATTTTATTACCATTCCGCCTCCCTCCATCAGAAACTGTGGCGGGCAGGATACAGTTTGCAAAAAAATAGCTTACTTTGGCGTAATTAAAGAATTGGAGCACATTTTGTATCGATTTGATGCCTCCTTCTCGGATCATTCTAAATAAATGGGAGTTCTTCCCCAATTTTAATTTTTCTCGATTTCAGCGCCGTCTGTCAATGGTTTAAAAAATGCTGATTATTTTTTTATGGAGAATCCGAATCTGCAGTAAAATGGGTGTTTCGATGTAAAATGAAAAGTTGCCCTCCGCTCCACCCAAGGGGGCGGGGGCTGGGGGTCACGTGTAGTTTCATTTGTTGCCCCCCTTTGAGCTTACGAACTAGTCTTACCCACTATTTTTACCAGATGTATAGTTCTCGAGATACTCTCATCCGCAGCTTCAAATGAACCACCCTGTATATATCACAGTTCCACTCACCTCCGTGTACAAATTCTTGGCCCTTTTGTATCATCAGGGTCCTGGAATTGTAGACACGCTCTTCTTTTCTCAGACAGGGAAAACAGCTGCTAACAGGCCAGAATCATTCACATGCGTTAACGTGTGCATTCTTGATGCCCCTTCCCCGCTGCTGCAGCGTTTCGTCAGACTTTGGCACACTATTCATTCTCCGCCAGGCTCTTCGCGTGGTTCCGTTCTTAAACACGACAACGGTGTCCGCTTTCCCGTCATCCGCAGTTTGCTTTGTGGCACCAATGTACTCATCTAGGGCGTTCGCCGCATGTCATGCGCCTCCTTCCTCGCCCCAGACTGCAGGCAAATTAAGTCGATAGAAGTGTGTAAAAGCAGAATGTTTTGTACTGTAATGGTAGCAGGCATTCTGATGATATTTCTGTGCACTACAGGATGTAAGGTGAACCGGTTATATGTGGTGTTTTCGTTGCTTAGTTCATCATTTCCCCGCTTTAAGTTACATCTTCATTAAATTTCATATGACACAAATTTTTATGCATTTAGATGAATTTAATGCCAGCAGATTGAACTGACCTATATTTTACGAGGGTTTAAGCAGTACAAGTTAGTGACGAACATGTACTTTAATAAATAATACAGGCAATTTGGAAACAAAATATTTAATTGCAAGGTTTGTCCTGCTTGCAAAGTGTGCTTAATTTTACATACGTTACAAATTTGTTTCAGCTGAGTTTTAGTAGATATCTAGTATATTATGATACGCATGCCAGCTACGTGTCTTTTAATAAGTTATAAATTATTGACACAGTTGTAAGCGGCAATATTTAGTTTTAACGTCCATATAAATTGTAAGAGTGCTACGCATATCGTATTTTCGTCGAAAACAGTTCCTGCTTCACCTAAGAGTTTCCGTCAGCAGTGCAAATATGCAAGTTGAGTCCATTTTAATAAGTAATGCAGGCAGTTTAGATGCTGTAGTATTTGATCGGAAGCTTCATTGTGCTTGCAATGTGCTCAAAATCTTACATACGAGTATAATGCAATAACTTATTAACAATTTCACCAAGTGTTTTACTTTCTGTCATTTCCATTGGTGATCATATCTTTGTGTTACTATCTTGGTCGGCTCTTGAGTCTGTATAAATAAAACACGTCGTTCTGCACTTATATAAATATAATGTTGGTGTAGTTGATTACCGTGTTTTAGAGAGCCATATTCCCGACTACTAACTCTATTTTTCCTAGTACTACAGAATCTTCGTTCCCCTCCTAAATAGGAGAAGTAAAACGACAGATGGTGGTAGTATACTTTATGTATTTAGATACTGCTGTAACGTAAACATAATGCTTTCTTTCACAATTTAGAATATTGTGGAATATTACAAGCATCATAAAAGATATCCAATAATTAATTTTGGCCTTACACTACACTACCTCCTTTTGTACTTAGCCTCTACTTAGGCCCAGTGTCTCGACAATAATATTATTTCTTGCATTACATTATCCTCACTCTCTCTCACCTGCGACATATTTTAGAGACAGACATCAATTTGATGGATATGTGTGAAATATAATATCGTGGTACTTCCTGCAAACTTTGTGATACCTAGGGTAAACACTGTAATTGTTTGGCCTTTCTGCCTTGCTGATGCATTTCTTCGGACATATTATGCTTCTGAGACAGTTCACAAACATTATAAATGTGATAAAAAAATTAATTTATTCCTGTACGGTGTATTATACCAAAAGCGGTACATGGATACAACTTTTAATATTTCCACGAGTGCAGACATTTTTTATTGAAAGTGAGAAACTGGGAAATAACTCAGCAGTTGATCTCTTTCCACAGTTATCAGTAGTTACAGAACAGATTTCAGCAACTATGTATTAGTAACTAGATAATTACATTTGCCTTTTATTTTTATGTAGATGTTAGTTATATACTCAATCCTGTATTACACAGGAAATGAGCAAATGATATATCGCTTCAAATGAAATTTATCATTGGAGCTTCCAAACCAGTCCAGCAAAGCTATTTTAAAGTCAGTAATGAAAACACAAAAGTCATCATTTTCGTACTTTCATGCAGTTTGGGTTCTTCGGAGCATAGCACATATGGACTACATTGTAACTGGCTCCTTAATTATAACGGTGGAGAAACTGCTTAGCTACGATTGGAGGAAAGAGGAGGGAGGTGGCATATTATGCTGTTTGTACTTATTAATAATGCGAATTGGTGCCTTTTTCTCACAGAAATTTAATGTCTTTGTCCTTGGAATCATTTTAATATTATTTGTTGATGTGTGGTATACTCATGATCATCTTTGAATTTCAGGTAAGTAATGTAAATTGACACATATTTTGTGTATAATAAAGGTAATAGTAATAATAATGTTGTGCTGAATAAATAAAGAAATATGTAAGTATTTTATTGGAAATAACAAATATCTGGTGGAATTTTGATGTATTACTAAAATACTGTGCTTTGGCTGGTTGAAAGTGTAAGCACATTTGAAATAGCCCAACCCCCTATCTCAGATTTCTAATTGGTGTATCATTTTTTATACTTCACTGTCATAGGTTGGAAGAAGGATGAGTGGGATTGGAGGAGGTGGATTTGGCTTTTAATTTTCCATTAATATACTTTCTTTAGTTCTACCATTTTGGATTAGTTGATCTTCGGTTTCGTTTTTAATACACAATTCAGATTTCTTGAATATAGCAGGCAGGGGAGGTGAGCGTGTAGGGGGTATTATATGCCAATGATAAGTTGTATGATGTCACTGATAATGGTGATGAAAACACTGATAAGATAGATGAAGACACTGATGTTGTCACTGATGATTTCACTGATAAGGAGTAGTTGAGCTCTGATAATTCTAGTTCTCCTCTCAGTTATTACTAACGTGGGAAGCGTGCTAGAGTTGTCATACCATTACTACTGAGGCCACATCTCAGCTCCATAACATTGTTTCTTCAAGTTACCCCATGGAAACCTTCAGTAGTCCTCTTTTCCTATGGAAACAATAGTCTTGTCACATGTATTGGAGTTAATTATTGTTCTTTGAAAAAATTTGTAAAATGTATAGAAATTTATTTGTCCTTCATCTCTGTTAATTTTCACCAAATCCTGTCCCATACACACATTTCGCCTTGTCTAGATTTACTCCCAAACTCAATTTACTATAGTCCTCCTCAAGCTTTCTCAACATATATTCCATATCCTCTCATATTGGGAGAATATTAGCTGTTCATCTACAAATAAGCGATAGTGAAGAGTATCGTCAGCAATCTTTATTCCCCTGTCTCAGCATTTCCTGTACGAGCCATTCGGTGGCTGTTTCAGATAAATGTCAGACATGATTGGTGACAATCCACAACTTTATTTTAAAAATGAGACAACGAATATACTTCAGATAACCTAGATTCCCATTTCAGTAATTACTTTTGCATTTTTGAATAAATTTTTTCCCAGGTTATTCTTTTGTTCTCACAGATTAATCCTTCTCTTAGCTTCCCATTATTTAATTCTAGGGACGTCATCATACGCTTTTTGCAGGTCCACAAAGGTAATGTATAGACTTTTATTTTCGTTTCTGTGTTTTCGTAATTACTGTACAATGCGGTAAATCATAAGCATGACCGTCCTTGCCTATAGCTACTTTGCTCTTCACCTTAAGTTGCCACACATTTTTCTATATTCCTACTCAAGATAGTGGAAGAAAGTATAACTGTTGCAGGGATGTCACCTACTGCTCTATAATTTGTACACACCATCTTGTCACCTTTTTTATTGGTTGTGGAAATACATGACAAATTTCATTCTGTAGGTGGATCACCTCCTGCCTGTATTTTCACAAAAATTTTCTGTAGATGTTGTATCACTATTCTTCATCCATACTTCATCAGTTCCAATTGTATACTTTCTGGTCTTGTGGTTCTGTTTATTTTGGCTTTAGACAGGGCTGCTTTCAGTTCCTCCTCTCTTATTTACATACAGTTTCCTTCGAAGGTCTTATCTTCTTCTTTTCCTTCGTAGTTCAACCTATTTTCTTGCAATTAAGTTGAATAACGTCAGCCATTCTTGAGCGAGAATTTTTTATTTTATTCTTGTACAGATATTTTCCTTTCCTCTTTTTTAAATATCTCCATTGTTTCGGTAGACTTCATTATTATATCCTATTGTCCCATCTATGTTCCTGCACAGCCTACCCAAGCGTTCTTTCTTTCGACTCTAACATTAATTAATCGTGATCTGATCATGTTATATAATTCTCTTGATTCTGACGTCTTATTGCTTAGCGATTTCATGTATGTGTTTTTCTTTCCCTGAATCCTATCTTCTAACTCTCTGGAAAATTCTTCTACCTGCTTCTTTTTTTTCCACTCCAAGGTCTTTTCTTGCTGCTTCCAAAACTCTTTCAGGTGTGCGATCTTCTATCCTTTACATGTGTAGTTTATTCTAGAGCCGAAATAGGTATAGCATTTTCACGCTGTATTGTCTAAGAAGGTCTGCCTTACACATCACTGCCTTATATTCTCTAACTTTTTCCTCCACTCTCGTGATAGTTTGATAGTTATAATTTTTCCCATAACCATATTACGATGGCTGATGTAGTCATGGCGTCAACACTTTATGCTCTGTTTGCCAGTAGGATCTTCTGTGGTTTTTTTTTTTTCTTTTCGTCACCAACATGAGATTTATAAGCGATTTGCGATTCCTCGAAAGCACTTCCAATGTGTGTTTAATTATATGCTTTTGTTGGAGAAAACGGTGTTTGATAAAATACCCTGTGTACTATTCAAAGATTGATTTGTCTGGCATCTTTATCAATTACTATACTTTATTCAAGAATACCTACAGTTCCTCCTTCAGACTTTCCCACTCTTCTGTGCAGGTCACCAAACACCAGCGTTCCCTCTCGCTCATTTACTGTTTCCATTACATCTCCAAAATTATCAAAAATGGAATTCTGCTCTTAATTAAATGCATTTTCATTTATTGCATATACTCCTATGATATTTATCTAATTATGTAAATAAATTTGAATCAACTTTTACATTATTTAATTTTTCCACTATCTTTAGGTATCTCATCCATTTACTGTGCATTAATATCGACACTTTAGCATGTTGGGATTTTAGTACCCCGTTCTATACGTGGTAACAACTCCCCAGAAGCTTTTTTCCGGCCCTCTGCTACTCATTTTCGATTATAACTATTGCATTCAGTTCTACTTTACTTATTTAACCTAAGACTTCCGTCTGTTTTTTATTTCCTTCTCTCAGCCCTTGAATAAACCAAATGCCAATAAAAGCTGTTATTTTGCGTAGTGAAAGTCGTCGTAAGGTAACCCTTTGTGTCCTAGGCCTATAGTAGGGACTACATACAAGGATATCTTATTCCAGGGAATGGGGTGCACACCTGGTGCAACAAATCCCATCTAAAATAACCTGGCGTTCTTCCTTAAGATTATTTTCCTAAACTTAGAAGTTAATTGTATCACTGTGTTGCTAGCTATTGTTCGCTCCGAGTATTTAATTTGCTCAGTACCACCCGTATCTGTGTGGCATACCCCTAACCGTCTCCTAGGGAGAGGCACATCTGGTATCTACTAACCACACATGGGTATAGTAAATCCATGTAACCAAAAAAGTATGCTCAGTAACAAGAAGAAAACAAAAGTCATATCACATTTGGCTATGGGAATGGTAATTAAGCTCAAATGTAATGAGGTACCTTGAACAGAATTACCTCCCAATGTCTATCAGCATGGATTTCGTAAACATTGGCCATATGCGATCCAAATCCCATTTTTTTTATATATAAGATGACAAACAATAAATGAGATAAAAGCGAGACGTGCAGGGCTCAACCTCCACCCCCCCCCCCCCTTTCAAACATCAACCCGAGGGTGACACAGCAAAATGAAACTGACCGGCAGCTCCTTAACGAAAGCAAGACAATGGGCATGAGAAAGCCGCAAGCAAGACGTTCGTTCGGACACGCCCACGCAGAGGGAACATGCCCACTGGCTAACGACATCCCTGCACCATCAACGGACCGACCTAAGTCCCTCAAGATGACTAATTCAAGTCTCATTGCTAGGTCAAAAGGCAAAGCGAGACACACGTTCGAAACCAACTAGACAGAGGAAAAACATGCCGACAGGCAACCCGACATCCCTGCACTGAAGAAGGTACCGAGCTAAGTCTCAGGAGATGACAAGTTAAAGAACTATTCGCAGTTGAGAAGGAAAAGAGCTATCGGAAGTAATGCATTAACTATGCCCGCACCCTATTTACTGACTGCCCCTAGGTTGGGTTCCCTCAAAAAGACAAATAGGGTCCTCAAGGCCTTTAATAGCCTCAGACAAAAATGCTATTGCTGTTCCTGTCTCACCCAGCACCACCGACGTGACGTCAGCCGGATGAAGAACGGCGGCGTGCAAACGGTCTATTAATCCTGGAACACTGCACTAGATCGATTGGCGCCTTATTGCCAACTCGTAAACAAGATGGTCCTGTCTGAGCAGGCCGATCCCCGGACGCTGTCTGACTGCCATTACGATAAGCACCTGAAACATGTAACAGTCAAAAAAATATCGTGCCACAGAACACAAACGATATAAGTGTGAAACTGGCAGCAACTAGAATGGCAAGAACAAGAGCAACCACGCTCTGATACCAGTGATATGCCCAGCTAAACTCGCAGGACAGGGCAGGTAGTTTAAATTGTGGAAAGGGGCCAAAATAAGCGGCTGTCAGTTGCACTCGAACATACAACTTTATTTATTTGACCAAACATTACAAGAGCCAAGAAAATTTGAAAAAAGCACAGCATTAATTTTTGGAACTTAATAACCGGCTAAATACGCCATACAATCTCATTCCCTCAGGGCAAGAACACTTTAATTTGAATTCGGCTGAAAGCCAACAACTTAAGACTCAAACCAAAATCAGAATTTTTAAAAGGCAAAAGGCCTTATCTTAAAACAGTTCTTTAATGAGGCTGAAGGCCTATTCAGTCTGACACCTTAAGAGCAAACCAGTTTTAATTTAAAAATCGACTGAAGGCCCATCAGTTAAGACTCAAACGAAAATAAATTTTTAAAAGGCCAAAGGCCTTACCTTAAAACAGTTCTTTAAATTAGGCTGAAGGCCCAAACAATCTTAACCCTTAAGGGGAAAACAACCTTAATTTAAAAATCTGCCAGAAGCCATACTAATACAGACAAAAAGAACAAATAAGATAAGACAGTACACCCAACGGCCCTAAGAAGTTTCCAAGGATAACCCTCGAATTTAAACACTAACACTCGCTTAGGTGAGACAGGCAGTCCGCCCAACCATTCTCGATCCGACGACAACCCAACAGACAGAGAGTCAACAGACCCACTGACAAGATAACTTCCGCCCCACCCGACCAGCACACAACAGGGAGATCAATGGGACAACATAGAAAGTATTAAGGCCACAACCAATTATACATTGAGCTGTCAAACTACACACCATGGTGGACAGTTACAACATGATGAGGAAAACATACTGCCTGATTTACGTCAACGGCCAGGGCAGGTAACCGGAACGTTAACGGTTGTAAGGCAGAAGATTCCGCTGGTGCACTTCAATTCAAAATAACCCAGTACAGTTAAACTTCACTGGAGGGTAGCTAAAATTTGTCAACTAGGAAACACACGTTGTTGCCTGCGGTAATGTCCCAACAGCTGACAACGAAATCCAAACTACACAATGTGAACAGTCGTGACTTGCTGGTAGATTAAGTCATTAGTTAACTTTCGTGTCCAGCAACGGTGAGCCACGGACCTCGTAGCAATGGGAACAGCACCACACACTCTGACCACATGTAGACGCAGCCAGCGGGCCCGGCCAATCTATGCGCCGAGATGATTTCCTCGCAGCTCCTATCTCCCTCCGTCGGACAGTTCATATATTATGTCGCCAGCGGTCGTCGAGCCCTGGCTGTCCGTTTTTCACCGGCTCTCCGTCCCCGACTTCACTGCTGCTGCGTCCCGACTGCACTGCTGGTCCATCTTCAACTAACTGCCAGACGTACGACGACACAGAAATACTATTGGTCGCTCCAGAGATGATACGACAGTGTACTTATCAACACGCGCTGTTGCTGCCGCTCATGGGTTAGTAAGGCAGGAAGTTAGTGACGCCAGTAAATGGAATAAAAGAACGAGGCGGCAGCACTGTAACAGAAGATGACAAACAATAAATGGGTTAAACGGGAGCCATGCGCAGCTCAGGAACGTGTAGTCTTGGGTCATTGATCACAGCTATTCAGGAATGTAGGGAAAGGCAGAATTAGGCAGACAGCTGAGAGTGAAGGTCCATTTCGGAATACATGAATCAGACATCTGGGGACCAGAACCATTTTTCTTAGATTTATTACGTACCACCGCACCGTCAGGTTGCATACGCCGTTTCTGTCAGCTACGTGGCATGGTGGCCTCTGCAGACAGAGATGTGGGAGGGGTCAGAGATACAGCTTCCTTTCCTCACAGCTAGGGTCATGTAATGCTGTTCCATTCACTAAGGCGAAAGCATTCTGTGGAACTGCCAATGTAACAGGTCATACTTGGTCACTAATTTTATTCTCCTAGGAAGTTGTAGTATGCGACAAATTCAGGAGACCTTCGGCGGCTGAAGACGAAGGAGCGAGAGGATATTGCGTCGCCTCAAACTGTAACGGAGGACCAAGATGATAAGATGAGGGGGGGCGGGCGAGGACTCCGCTCCCTCTCCATACATAAACAGGCAGGAGCAACTTCGCGAGCAGGAGGGATGATGGAGGTAACTTCTTCGCCACTCACCGCAACCACGGACGGGAGGTATCATAGCATTGCGACGTCTCTTGTTTGTCACTGTTACAGGTTCTATCCCGAGGGCAATAGGATTCTGAACCTGTCGCGAAAGTAAAGGACGAAAGTCACTGACACGATTATCAGAATTGACTGTTCATTATGATCCGAAGCAGAAGCAGATTGACGGCGGGAGGGTAAGGAACAAGATCAGCAACCGTCAATTTGCGACGCTGCACTAATGACGGCTTTAATACAAAAACCCTCTGCCGGTAATCAGACCGAACGTGTCCACTTCCATTACATAGGAAGCACCTTCCGTCTTGACCAGTATACGTGACACGAACGCGGCAACCACATACTTGTAAAAGTGATGGAATATTGCGTTCGACATGCATTTTCATGGAACGAATTCCACTTTAACACTGTAATCTGTGTTGAGTAGACGATTTTTTACCACGGACGTTTTTCACGTTGCCACATGGAGTCAATATGCCCATTAGAAAGCTACAATCAGCTTCCGGCGGGAGGTTGATCACTGGAACATTGGTAGAGTCAACTTCAGCATCCGCGAGTTACCCATACTAAGGGAATTATCCCGATGATTTAACGGGACTTGAGAACCACGTGGCGCCAGTAATCTTTCAGTGTGAAGGGGATCCATAAATTGCACGTGAAACACGTACTCGTCTGCATCAAAATAAGTTGTGTGGGCCTGATCAGAGTTCACAGGAAATGTTCAAATGCTTCAAATGGATCTGAGCACTATTGGACTTAACTTCTGAGGTCATCAGTCCCCTAGAACTCAGAACTACTTAAGCCTAACTAACATAAGGACAAGACACACATCCATGCCCGAGGCAGGATTCGAACCTGCGACCATAGCGGTCGCGTGGTTCCAGACTGAAGCGTCTAGAACCGTTCGACCACACCGGCCGGCATTATTTAATTATTTCATTTATTATTTGCATTACGATTTTATTGATTATTAACAACACGCGCAGTTACTTTCTTCGTCCGCATCGCATTGCTGAAAAGGCGAGAATTTCATTCAAACTTTAAGGAGTAGATCCGTGTGGAGGCATGGTCTTCGTGCCTTCACGCACAGGTCAAGTTTCGAAGCGCGGCATGGAATCTGTTTGCTGTCAAATCATCAGAATGGTAGGACACACGAGAACAGACTAAAGGCAAAATGTAATCTTGTACTTAAACATATACATCTAAAATATTACAGCTACAGTAGTAAAACTTGACACTATTATGTACAATATAACACTCGATATCCTGTGCAATTTTTGTTTGAAAATGCGCATTGACATACAGTTCATATGGATATGAAATGCAAATGAAATGCATCGACAAGCCAATCGTGGATTTCTACAGACCTGAGTTGCACGTGTCGCGTTGTTTTAGTGAAAGTAAGTCTCACAGTACATTTTCGTGGATTGCACGTGGAAACCATGGTAGCCATAGTGCAGCGGCCGACGCCGCTGCAAGCAGACGAACACTAAACAGACAGTAAGGCGAAGAAGAGGCGCTACGACTCACTCGCCAGAGAGAACAACATTAACGCGGAAAACTTCACACAAGCGACACTGCGGCAAGTGAAATAAACAAGAACCTTTCCGCTTGGCGCTCGAAGCGGAACTGCCATTTGGCTATACCTGCACAATATACGGCTGGACCAGGCCCAAAGTCCCATATGTCGTCAACCATGCGCCTGCAACGTATATGGGAGCTCGGGCCTGATTGTGAGACGTGCACGGGTAGCAAACTAGTAAGGCGACCGCCCGCGATAAGCGGGAAATGTGGGTAGGAGTCCTGGCCCGGCACAAATTTTCGTTGTAGTCATTCCATTCGACAGCTGATGGTCGTTCATATTCGCAATTGCGAATACATTTAATGTATTTCATAACGGCTTTAGTCGCCGCAGTCCCAAAGGAACTTGGCATCATAAGTCAGACTGACACAGGCACCTTAATACCGTATTTATGCTCCGACATCGGACAAGTGTCATTCAAGTAAGGTGTCTCACTCCTACTGGAACATACGTAATAGATGTAGGAGTACAGGCTGTAGACGCATGGTTGTGACATAGGGAAAATTGAATCTGGCCATTAGTCGTTTACGGATGAGCAAACGGTAAAACGAGCGCTCGCGATAAGCGGGTAATCTGGGTTCGACAGCTGGTCCGAAAAAATTTTTACCGTCGACATTCCATTCAACGGCTGATGTTTGCTCATACTCGTAACTGCGAATGTATTTAACGTAATCCAGAATAATTTTATTCACGTCTGTCCAATAGCGCGAAAGTGCAATGTTAAATAAATTCCCGCAATAGAAAATACCAAGTAGAGGTCCAACGAAGGCACACTCTCGCCTCAAAGTTTGTTGCAGAAATTCCCGTCTGAGGCAATAAGCAAATCAGAATTTCCAATAAGCCAACGAACGCGACGGAAATCGCACCAGATCCCGTTCCCACAGCAGTAGACTTGGCCTCTTCAAGGATAGTGAGTTCTCTATAGATGTTTTCATTTGGTGGGCCCAGCCCTCAAGACTCAAACCCGCTAGCCGGGCACAGACTGTACCGTGCGCCACAACACCAAAAATCCCGTCTCTCTTTGAGTGACATGCAGTCTCCAAACCTCAGTCGAATGGCTCTATCACCCTCGTAATCCATGTATGGTATTTCAAATAAACTGATTAGAATCAAGTGCACCGTATAACTGTCGTCATGACAAGGGGCAGGTAGTGTTAGCTTATTAATGGAAGGAGGCACGCTAGACTGCTTCTAACATTGTAGCAGGCTTGTACCCTTTCATGCTATATGGGTAAAGCTGTGGATTAATATACAGTCCGATCATGATATAATATTAAAGTTGCAGCTTGGTTTAGGTGTTTATAAAAGTAAAACTGCGCAATCCACAAAACACAAGAAACTATACACATAAAAAAAAGTTTTGCATCACCTCGGTTCCGAGAGTTCCGGAAGCTGTACAGAAAATTGGAATAGAGATCAACGTAAACATCATTCCCATACTTTTTATTGCTCATTAAAACCACACATTGCATGTTGTACCACCACACAGAGAGATCTTCAAAGGTGGTAGTCCAGATTTCTGTACACACCGGTACCTCTAATACCCAGTATCACGTCCTCTTGCATTGATGCATGCTTGTATTAGTCGTGGATTACTAACCACAAGTTCATGAGGGCACTGTTGGCCCCGATTGTCCCACTCCTGAACGGCGATTCGGCGTAGATCCCTCAGACTGGTTGGTGGGTCACTTCATCCATAAACAGCCCTTTTCAGGCATGTTAATAGGGTTCATATCTGGAGTACATGCTCACCACTCAAGCCGAGCGACGTCGTTATCCTGAAGGAAGTCATTCACAAGATGTGACGATGGGGCGCGATTTGTCACCATTTGAACACGAATGCCTCGCCAGTATGCTGGCGATATGATTGCCCTATCGGTCAAAGGATGGCATCACGTATCGTACAGCCGTTACGGCGCCTTCCATGACCACCAGCGGCGTACGTCGGCCCCACATAATGCCAGCCCAAAACATCAGGGAACCTCCTCCTTGCTGCACTCGCTGGACAGTGTCTAACGCGTTTCTCCTGACAGCGTTATCTCCAAACACGTCGTTACCACCAAAGACGTATCCGACGACTATCTGGTTGAAGGCATATGCTATACTCATCGGTGAAGAGAACGTGACGCCAATCCTGGGCGGTCCATTCGGCATGTTGTTGGGCCCATCTCTACCGCGCTGCATCCTGTCGTGGTTGCAAACATGGACCTCGCCATGGACAACGGGAGTGAAGGGGCGCATCATGCAGCATATTGCGCATAGTTTGAGTCGTAACACGACGTCTTGTGGCTGCTTGAAAAGCATTATTCAACATGGTGGCGTTGCTGTCAGGGTTCCTCCCAGCCATAATCCGTAGGCAGTGGTTAGGCACTGCAGCAGTAGCCATTGGGCGGCCAGAGCGAGGCATGTCAGTGACAGTTCCCGTCTTTCTCTATCTCCTCCATGTCTGAACAACATCGCTTTGGCTCACTCCGAGACGCCTGGACACTTCCCCTGTTGAGAGCCCTATTGACTATCAACCATCTGCTGCACAATGGAATGACGAAATGAAAATTTGTACCGGACCGGGACTCGAACCCGGATTTCCCGCTTATCGCGAGTGGTCTCCTTATTAGGCTATCCGAGCACGAATCACGGCCAGATCCAAACTTCCATATGTCATCAACCTTCTGTCTACAACCTGTACTCATTCATCCATTCTGTATATTCCCACACATGTGAGACCTTTTACATGAAACTCGCTTGCCCTGTATCGGCAGATAAACACCATCTTGCAGTGTCGGTGTTACTTCGCATATGTGCTTCCATGTGCGAAGGAACACTGCATCGTAATTCGCAATAACACAGGCACTGAAATATCGTATATATCGGGAACTTCTCAAATGAGAAGAGAGGGGGAAGTCATAGAAATAAAAATGGAATATTTCAGGCTAATCGTCTTTCGCACTGTCCGGTCCCATCAGAGTGGCTCAAAGTTTCATTACGACATGGTCCCGGACTAACGTGATTAAAATTCAGCCCCTCAGAGTTTAGCGTACTCTGAGGCCTCGAGATAGCACATAATATGGAACCCATAAAGGCATTAAGGTCAGGTGACCCAACGCCATTTGAGATGACAGCTATTCCGTTTTCAGTGGAGGCATTCCGATTTAGATATCAGAGGTTTCCTTAGAGAGCTTAAGACAAGTATCGAAAAGATTCCTTTGAGAGAGAAACGGCTCAATCGGTTAATTTACTTCCTCGTACTTGCCAAATCCGAGTTTGTCCTCCGTCTCCAATGACTTAATCGTCGATAAGAAGTTAAATCCTAACATCCTTTCTTCTTCAGTCAATCGTAAGACATGATCTCCTTTCAAAAGTTGTGTCCCGAAGAGAAAACATTTCTTGTAAATATCTTATCAATGCCTGCCAGTATCTTGGGATAAGTTTGGTATGGTAAACCAAAGCTATTGAAAAACGTGTTTTTATGGTGAGTAAAATTGTGCACCTTTTTGAAACTAGTTAAGTAATGTATGCATGGTAAATCCATATTTCGCCGTCATTCACGATCTTGTACCTTAGAAACCGTTATATTTGGAAATGAAACTGGTTTTTTTAAAGACTGAACAATTTCCCCTCTCTCGAAAGTGCTTATTTGAGTTAGTTACCAATACTTTTTATTTCAAAATGTTTTTTGACTTGCAGCCGGTTT
This sequence comes from Schistocerca piceifrons, assembly GCF_021461385.2. Lineage (NCBI taxonomy): Eukaryota > Metazoa > Arthropoda > Insecta > Orthoptera > Acrididae > Schistocerca > Schistocerca piceifrons. Next base: position 179,154,778 of record NC_060141.1, on the reverse strand, counting down.
TCGATCTCCATACGTCATTTGAACGATTCCTTTGTAGAAATGTGGAACTTTTCAGTTTACAGAATTTGTACACATGTTTACTGTTAACGTTAACGAACACATAATTTTTTGTCCTTCTCAGGCAATTACATTAAAAACTAGTAGTTTTACAGCCTAATATTTTTAAACCTAAATACGTCTATGGGATTAAAGGAGTTGTTGTCCAGAAGAAATGATTTTACGTTGGATTTAAAACTTTATTTGCTACCTCTCAGATATTTAATGTTATTAGGTAAATCATCAGAAAAGTCTGATGTTTGATAAACTCCTATTTGAGTCACAGACAGCTTCGTTAACGGGTAATAAAGGGTCATATCTCCCTCTTGTGATGTACGTCCGAACATCACTACTTTTCTCAAATTTTGATGGATTATTTATGAGGAATTTCAATAGGGAACATTGACTGAAGGAAAAGAATCGCAGCATCAGAAAATAACTATTGTATTATAATGGAATTTCTGGAATACATTTACCTAGTTTACACACGTAAGTGATTGACATTGGAAAAATACAGTTTAATGCAAGCGCAAGATAAGCCACTGCAAATACGAAATGCAGGTGCATTTATAACCGGTGAAACCACCACAATCTTGAATGCAAGCATGCAAATGCGCATGAGATGCCACATGTCAGTTTGTGGGATGGAGTTTCAAGTCTCTTGCACTTGCAGGGACGGTTAAATGCTGTTTGTGGATGACGCTGGAGGTATCGTCTGATGATGTCCCACATGTGCTCGACTGGAAACAGATCCGCCGATCGAGCAGGCCAAGGCAATATGTCGGCACTCTGTAGAGCGTATTGGGTTACAAAAGTGGTATGAGGGCGAGCGTTATTCTGTTGGAAAACACCCCCTGAAATACTGTTCATGAATGGCAGCATAGTAGATCGAATCACCATATTGCCGTACAAATTTGCATTCAGAGTGCGTGGGATAATCAGGAGAGTGGTCCTGCTGTCGTACTAAATCACACCCAGTTGTAAGTCCTGTGTGTCTAGCACACAGGCAGGTTTGTTTCAGATCTTCAAATGGCGTCCTCCCAGCCAAGACTATGCCATCACTGCCATCGAGGCAGGAACAGTTTTCATCAGAAAACACAACACATCTGCAGCCTGCTCTCCTGCTCTCCGAGGAGTTCTCGCTTGATACCACTGCAGTCGCAAATGGCGGTTGTTCAGAGTCCGTGGTATGCACGCTACAGGGCGTCTGGCTTAGAGGTATCCTTGAAGTAACCCATCTGCAACAGTTCATTGCGTCTCTGTTGTGCCAACAGTCCTCAAATTTCTGCTGCAGTGCAGTGAGATGGGTCGAACACGGTTCTGTTTCCTGTCAGTTGTATTACTTGGCCGCCCGGAGTCCGGCTTCTTGCTACAGTATATTCTCGTGACACCGCCGCAAGCAATATTCCTGCCAAGTCTCTCTGCAGTACTGCAGAAGGTACATTCAGCTTCTCGTAGCCCTGTTACACGACTTTGTTCTAATTCAATGAGGTGTTGATAATGGTGTCTTTGTCACCATAAAGGCATTCTTGACGAAAATCTTGTGCGAAATTTGAATATACATTATCTTTTAGATGTAGAAACACGCCTAGCAACTTTCGTTCACGCAGCATATCTCCTTCCTGGTGTTGCTATTTTTTTCCGTCAGTGCTTGTGTTGGGATGGCGCAGTTAAAATGCGTAACCCTTTGATAAGGTATCTAAATGGCGACCGCAGAAGAATATCACATATTATTCTTACTGCTCGCTTTTGGGAAAGCAACACATTCCTTTTAAGAGATGAGTTACCACGGAAAATGCTCCCATACACATTATTGTCTCGAAATATGTGTAATATGTCAGGAGGATGATTCGGTTTTTTTCAAGACTAACAATTATATTAAGAGTGGATGTTGCTGAACTTAATTGTTTAAGAAGTTCGGTATTAAGCTTCTTGTAGTTCAAGTTATCATCAGTATGTACTCCCAGAAATTTGTAGCATTCTGCCCCATTAAATTACTCCTATTCATGTGCTACATCAGTTGTTGGTATGACTAAATTTTTTGTTCAGAATAAATGAAGTCTGAAAGTAAGGTAGCCCTTTCTCAGAGAAGCACGTAATGTGAGTGGACTGAAATTTGAACCATATTATCATTTCTCCTCGGTCACTAAAATTTTCTACCTTTCCAACATTGTTTGAATTATTCAACACAACGTTTCACATTCTATTTGTTAAGAATGATTAAAGCCTCTTGTGTGGAAAACCATCACTTCCATAAAAATTTAGTTTTTTTGAGAGTGTAGTATGATAAATCGCCTTGGAACGATCAGAAAGATCACCAGCTGGAGATATTATCTTGTTTACAGCTTAAAAAATAATTGGTGAATGAATGTATAAATAACGTTCTCAGTGGAGCAAATGGTTCAAATGGCTCTGAGCACTATGGGACTTAACTTCTGAGGTCAGCAGTCCCCTAGAACTTAGAACTACTTAAACCTAACCAACCCAAGGACATCACACGCATCCATGCCCGAGTCAGGATTCGAACCTGCGACCGTAGCGTTTGCGCGGTTCCAGACTGTAGCGCCTAGAACCGCTCGGCCATCCGGCCGGCTCAGTGGAGCAGCTCTTCTGGAATCCTAACTGTGGTATGCTAAGTAATTTGCTTCTAGTTAAATGTGAGACAACTCTTGAGTACATTACTTTTCAGAATATTTGGTAAAAATATCAGTAAATAACTTCGATAATAATTTTTAAGTCTTTCTTAACACCTTTCTTATAAAGCTGTTTAAGCATTATATATTTTAATGCATCTGGAAAAATTGCCTTGAAGGTAGGAGATACTGGTGGAAGTAAAGCTGTGAGGAGGGGTTGTGAGTCGTGCTTGGCTAGCGTAGTTAGTGGAGCACTTGCCCGCGAAAAGCAATGGTCCCTAGTTCGAGACCTGTTCTGATCTGATCTGGAAGGGATCAGATGTGCGCCACACACGTCAAATCCACTTGGCTGACCACTTACGCTTTGAGAAGATTCCGCAGGATGCCAGTCATCGAATTAACAATAGTCTCTCCCACAGGGAAATCAGCATAAATTGTTTTATTTGTTTTATGACACAGGTGTGGAAGGAAGAGAAATGCCGTTTATACCAAGGTTCGAAAACACCCTTTTGTGAGCAAAAGGTAGCAAAGAGGGCTTTCTTCGTGACAGACTGCACCCGGGAGATAAAGATCAAAACGTGGCTTGTGAAACCACTGTCAAGCCATCTTTGTCAGAGTGAGATGTCGCTGACACTGGAACTCGAAAAATCGCATGTTTCATAAAGTGTAAGAGCTGCCAGGACTGCCTAACGTAAATTATTTTAGAGACAGAAGAAGAGTCATGACGGTTGAGAATCCGCCTCAATAGACATAGAAAAAGAGAAAGGGAACAGGTCGCAGTCTTCAGCATCAAATGCTAGGAAACGTTTTATCAGCTAATGCCCTGGAGCCAGAGACAGAGAGGGGACCAGTTTCTTTCAAGGCACTTTTTTGTCGGCGCTCGGAAGATCCATATCTCAGTTATTCCAAAATGATGAATAGAATGAAAATGCGATAACTGGAGTTCACTTTATGCAAACAGAAGGAACGAAATGATTTCATCACCAGACTTCATCGCAAGACTTCTTCATCGCAAGACTTTTTCTCCGCACGCCAGCCGAGCAGCCAGATGTCTCTCCGAGAAGATGAGGTAGGGGACTCGGAATACTTTCGGCTGAGTTGCATTTACCCGCAGGCACAAGTTCTTGGTGTGAAACCAATGACTGATTTTACAGCCACTTCAGCGTCTATCTGCAGATTAGCGTGGTGAGACTTTGCCGTAACAGTGAGGCAAATCGTAGGGACAGTCAAATCAGTACTACTGAGTTTTAGTAATTTTAAAGATTCTTCTCTCTGAAGACTTGCCTGCAGATTTTTGTAATCAATAAACTTTCAATCCCGGCCACAGATGCAAACACATGCACTTCTATAGCACTTTCTGTAGCACTTTCTGTTTTTTAATACTAACATTTCAACAATCATTCTACGACTTCGTGAATGTTATTGTTTTATACCAAGATATGAATATTAGTATCAGACCCCTGATCTTCTTCGAAGATTTGACAACTTAATAGTTGTTGTCGTCAATGACAGATCAATTAACGTACACACTGGTGCAGTAAACAAAATTAACTCCGATTTTTCCTTAATTTCGTATTTAAAGACTTCGTCATTGCGTATCTAGGATGGACTATGATATATTGATGTCAGATTAACATGGCCACTTTCCCACAATTTTAAGCTAAAACCCAACCGTCATCAAGCATGGGCACCATTGGCGTTAAATAATGGCAGTAATGTGCTGGGTACGTGTCAGAATGGAATTACTGCGGAAAGATATTTCGACATGGAGAGGAGACCAAAGGGCAGAAAGGAGCTATTGAGTTTTGACGTGCCCATGACCACACTGCGGATGAGGTTTCCCTATTTCTTGGTGTATCAACGCATAATGTCCACTACAAGGAATAGCGGACCACTCATGGGCATGTGACACTAACCTTATAAAGATCCTAACAGCAGGGACTAGAGACGTTTCAGATCTGACAATAAAAACAGCAGTCAGTGAATGCAAGTCCATTTTGACCAGATTCCGAGTTCGAATAGAACTGAATACAACGGACATTTAGAGTAAACAGATATTACAGCATATGTGTGTCTTCAAAAGAATTTTGATATTTGGTGACTGGAGGTGTGCAGTTTGATTGAACTAGTCGCGATTCTCCTCTTTTCTAATGATGCAATGGGCAGAGTGCACAGATGGCCATGTGATGCTTCTAAACCTCAGTATGTCGATGTTGTAGCTCAGGGTGAAGGTTATTCTGTCTTTTATTTCGAAAAACAATCAGCTATTTATTCTAATCATTACAATATCCGCTCCAAACATGTGTATTTAATATTTGTTGATTTCGACTCTCTCAAGGCGTCACCCTAGGTGACCATCGACATACTGTTCAACCACAAGATACACTTTCACAGTCGATATGAACCATAGCTTCACATCAAATAACGCTACCAGAAACGTGAAACATATTTGGAAGGTGTATCCAGAGGGGAGAAGATTGCTCTCATTGCTTGTTCGTTAGCACCCTTCATAGACACGTTGTATCAATAGTACACTATAAGATCTTAATTTGAATGCATGCCAACCTGTTTCTGCTGAATCGGGTAGAGGCGGACGGCCACTACTGCAGGTAGTGGAACTGGTTTTTGATATAAGGGCAAGAACCTCATCACCCTGTAATGGATAGCAGTAGAGAAGGAGGTGGTGGTGGGAACCTGGTGACTCTTCGATATATCAACATGTTAACATCATTGGTTAGATATTCGTTTTATAAGTGAACGCACTACAACAGTCGTAACGATGCTTTCCTGTGGTCATCTGACGAAGACTCTAGGTACTGAGATGTTGAGGTGCGCAGGCTTCCTGCAGTCTTCAGAAGACGGCTGCGTCTCTTGGCTGGAGAAATAGTGGCACCAGCAACTGGGAATGCTGATACGAGGTGTCTGGGTCTCATATGTGCCAACTGGATGGAACTTCACAACTCAGGACAGGATGCCCTGGTAGGTGCGGAATGTCGCTCTGGACTGCACAGAGAAAGACATTTCTCAGCAATAGTGCCTGCCCTTGCGAGCAGAGGCAGAAAGTGGCACTATTTCCAAACAGACGGACGGGGTTGGGCAATTTCTCTGCCCCAGTCTTGAACCATGGCGCCCCGGGGTATGAGGCTGACACTTAGTGGAATTAGGTCTCGAGACAGCTTATATCAACAACGTTGGACTCCGAGCCAGCAGAAGCACTGCAGCAAGTGCAGGCCAAGTCTCTTGATGGCAGCTTGTGGATTTATGTTGATGCGTAGACTGGTATGGACATCTCCTCTAAGCTAGTAGCTGCCAGACAGCTTCATCTTTCTAAATATGGGGGGTATTTAATCAGGGATCGTGCATACTTGTTTTGCTAAGGCATCGATAGACATAAAGCAGGCCCAATACGGCCTCTGGCTCGGATGTGTAATAATCAGACCACTTCCCCACAGCAGCTCTGTTTCTGCTGTGTCACTAGTGTTACAACGCTGGTCCCCCGCTTGATCTGGAGATGTAATAATTGCCCCACATCACAGTGGCAGCTGTTACATCAGCACGCTGCCCCTGATCTACCAGTGTCTGGTTCGCACTTGTCTGGTCTTAGACGCTTCCATGGTCCACGAAATTATCCGCGGAATGGTCGTTACTTTATACAGAAGCACCAAAAATAGGGGTGGAGTTACACCGCTGTAAAGGTACAGAAAAGTAAACAACTTTCTTGAAGATGTGGCTCTAACTGCCTTAAAGCAATTGAAACATATTTTGAATGTCTACGACATTTATTCGAAATATTCAAACAAGTAAAACATCTAAAATTTAAAAATTGTGAAATAATTTACTGTTAAGAAATGCCACTGCTTTGAATTAACAGGTTCGAGATAAAGTTACGTTCACAAACCAGTTCGTTCTCACTCGTTTGTTGCTTCAGTTCGTGGGTCAAACGATGTCGGCTAAAAGGCAGGGTACTTTCTATCCGAGATACTCCGTGTATGCCGTTATTTCGTGTTTCGCTCTTCTTCAGCCTGAAACAAGGCGCCCTCATTTCCAGGCCGTTCCCCGACTTTGTAAGCTCCGTGACACAAACCAAAGTGGGCTTCTAGACCAGAGCTCCTCAGAGCCCGGACAACAGGCAGGACAGCCTGGGGCTGGGGTCGCAGGTGGGCGGCAGCCACCGCAATTATCGCTGGCCCGCCACCCCCGCCACCCCTGCCACTGCGCCGCTATTACGTGGGCGGGCGGCGGCGCGCCCTGCGCCCCAATTAGCCGTCCCAACTACCTGCTGCGCGAGATGCCGACTTCCCGCCGTCGCAGACTGCTTCCTGCCGTTCTCGGCGACGAAGGCTCACAATAAGCCCCGCTACACAACACTTTGCATGTTTTCCGTAAAAATGTACCTCCGTATTTCACCAGGCAGAAACGATTAAATACATTATTGAAATTCTTACAGTCCATATGCAGCATACAGCCAACCAGTGCTTAACAGTACTGGTTAAAAACAGTCTTGGTTGCAATTTTAGCTTTTTATTTTTCAACGACGCGTTTCGCCTTATTTAGGCATCTTCAAGTTATCTTTTCTAGGTGGACGCGAGAGGAACCAAGATCTGCATAATGGGTTCCCGTCACAGGAGCGAGTAACAGAGTAAGATGGGGGCTCAGGTAGTAAGCATAATGCGCCACAGCGTCGTGTACTGACGGTGCAGATAGTCAATGTCAAAGGCTGAAAATATATCTTCTTGACACCTGTATCAAAATTAATACAAAATCTCTTCTCTCTCCTTCTGCTGCCGACAAGAACAGCTCAAATAAAACTCTTATACTACGTAGCTTCTCTGTAGAAGTACTGTGAGGTAAGTGTATTTGATAGTTGTATCTAACTTAAGCATGATCCATAGATGTGTTCACTGTTGAGCATGGTATACTCTGAGATCACCGTGAGCATGTAGTCCCATAATTCTGTTGGTTTTTGGATGCTGCATCAGATATGCACCAGGCTGAGGAATGCTGACAATAACATAAGGACCGTCGTACAGCAGACGCCACTTCGCGTTGCGCCGATGATGAGCAGAGGACTTATGGTGAGTACGCAAAAGCACTAACATACCACCTTTAAATTCCTGCTTCCTCTTGACAGTGAGCGCATAAGTTTTGTTCCTAATTTTGGCTTCCGCAGTCAGCGTCGCACAGACTTCCCTTACCTTTTCGTCGTGTGTTGTTGGCTGAAAATAAAGTTTTGGTAACGCCGTTGTCCAATCGTTGTCTTCTTTTTAGTCGAACATGAGCTCATTAGGAGTGTATGGAGTTTCTGAAACATTGACGTTCTTGTGTACCCCTTCATATAAAGACAAATATGTCCTCTCTCTCTCTCTCTATTCGTTTAGTCGGTTCCGACTCTTCGTGACCCCATGAACCAAATCACGCCACTTTTTCCTGTCTTGCACTTTCTCCCGTAGACCTTCCAGATTGTAACACATTGCTTCTGTGATGCCATCGATCCATCTCATCCTCTGACGTCCTCTTCTTCTAGTTCCTTCAATCTTCCCCAGCATTAATGTTTTTTCCAGCGAGGCATGCCTTCGCATTGTGTGTCCAAAGTAGGTCAGCTTTTGCTTTAAGATTAGACCTTCCAGGGAGAAATTTGGTTTAATTTGCTCCAATATTGATCTGTTGGTTCTCTTTGCAGTCCATGGAACTCTAAGAAGTTTCCTCCAACACCACAATTCGAAGGAGTCAATTCTTCGCCGTTCAGCCTTTCTAATGGTCCAGGTCTCACATCCATACATCACAACTGGAAAGACCATAGCCCTCACAATACGGATCTTTGTTGCTAGTGTTATATCTCTGGACCTTATAACCTTGCCAAGGTTTGACATCGCCTGTCTACCGAGCAACAGGCGTCTCCGGATTTCATGGCTGCAGTCACCGTCAGCAGAGATCTGGGAACCGAGATAACTGAATGTGGTCACTACCTCTATGGTTTCTCCTGCTATATCCCACGAATTGGTAGGTGTAGTTGCCATAATTTTCGTTTTCTTCACATTCAGCATAAGACCAGCCTTTTCACTTTCGTCTTTCACCTTTAGTAAGAGTGTTCTCAAATCTTCTTCACTTTCTGCCAATAGGATCGTATCATCCGCGTACCTGAGGTTGTTTACATTTATTCCAGCTATTTTAATTCCTGTTTCTCCTTCATCTAGCTTCGCATTCCTCATGACATGTTCTGCATACAGATTGAATAAGTACGGTGACAGTATACAGCCTTGCTGGACCCCTTTCTGAATCTTTATCCATTTCGTTGTTCCATACACAGTTCTCACCGTGGCTTCTTGGTCAAGGTATAAACTCCGTATCAGATGAATGAGGTGACCTGGTACACCCATGTTTTTCAGTACGTTCCATAATTTGTTGTGATCGACGCAGTCAAAGGCTTTGACGTAGTCAATAAAGCAGAGGTACACATCTTTCTGGAATTCTCTCGCTTTTTCCATATTCCACCGAATGTTAGCAATTTGATCTCTAGTTCCTCTTCCTTTCCTAAATCCAGCTTGTTCTTCTGGCTGCTCTCGATCTAGATATTGGCGAAGTCTATTTTGTAAGATTTTCAACATAACTTTGCTAGCATGTGAAATAAGTGCGATTGTTCGGTAATCTGAGCATTCTTTAGAACTTTCCTTCTTTGGAATGGGGATGAATACTGATCTTTTCCAGTCTTCTGGCCACTGCTGCGTGATCCATATTTTTTGACATATTGAGTGCAGCACTTTCACTGCATCCTTTCCAGTGACTTTAAACAATTCTGCTGGTATTTCATCATGTCCACTAGTTTTGTTATCAGCCATATTTTCAAGGGCCCACTGGATTTCGCTCCCCAAAATATCTGGCTCTAGTTCTAAATTAACATTAACATCAGCAGTAGGAGCCCTGTCATGATGCAGTTCTTTCTTGTATAGGTCTTCTACATATTCTGCCCATCTTTCCTTAACATCCTCTGCTTCACTCAGATCTTTCCCGTTTCTATCTTTTATCATTCCAATTTTTGCCTGGAATTTTCCTTTAATTTCTCTAATTTTCTTATAAAGATCTCTTGTCTTCCCCATTACGTTACTATCTTCAACTTCCTTGCACTGTTCATTAAAGAATATATTTTTATCTCTTCTAGCTAATTTCTGAAAATCTTTATTTAATTCAAACATAGCTGATCTATCTCCCTTGATTTTTGCTTTCCTTCGTTCTTCTGCAACTTGCAGTGCCTCAACTGATAGCCATCTAGCCTTCTTACTGTTTCTTTTCTTGGGAATGTGTTTCTCTGCGGCCTCCTTGACAGTATTAGCTACTTCTGTCCACATCTCTTGCGAGCTTTTGTCCTCCAGCTGTAATACATTAAATCTGTTTTGTACCTCTGCAGCATAGTCGGAGGGTATAGAGTTAAGGTCGTATCTGCAAGTTGGGATACTTTTTGGTACATTCTGAAGTTTCAGCCGAAATTTTGCAATCAGGAGCTCATGATCTGATCCGCAGTCAGCCCCAGGTCTTGTTTTAGCTGACTGAACCGCGCTCTTCCACCTCTGATTACAAAGTATGTAATCAATTTGGTTCCGGTGTTGGCCATTTGGCGAAGTCCAGGTATATAGGCGTCGTTTTGGTAGTTGAAACAGTGTATTAGTAATTATCAATGAATTTTCTTGGCAGAATTCTAGGAGTCTCTGTCCAGCTTCATTTGTTGTACCAAGACCATATTTCCCTGTTATACCTTCTACAGCTTCATTTCCCACTTTTGCATTCCAATCCCCAACTATGAAGACGATATCCTTTTTTGGTGTTGACAGTAGTAATTCTTGTAAATCTCCATAGAACTGGTCAATAATTTCCTTTTCAGCATCGGTTGTTGGTGCATAAACTTGAATTACTGTGACGTTGAGGGGCTGACCTTGAAATCTGATGGACATCATTCTATCATTTTTATATTTGCATCCCATCACAGCTTTTCTCACTTTATCACTAACTATGAAGGCTACTCCATTACTTCTGTTGTTATTGTGCCCAGAATAATACACCATATGGCCATCCGAAGCAAATTCTCCCATGCCAGTCCACCTCATTTCACTTATTCCCAATATGTCGATGTTAATTTTCTCCATTTCTCTTTTCACTATGTCTAGTTTTCCTTGATACATGGATCTTACATTCCATGTTCCTATGCAGTGCTTCTCTTTGCACCATCTTACTCTTCGTGAAGCTCCTCTCAACCTGGTTCCCCCCGGAGATCCGATCGGGGAACTTGAAACTCCGGAACATTTTGAGCTGAGTGAAGCCATGGGGTTTTCTTGGGATAGTTTAGTGGTGGTTTCCCGTTGCCTTCCACTGTCCTCCAACTCCTATCTGCTCACCGACTCAGTTTCCCGCTGGGGTTGGTTACCCAACCTTCCGCTGAGTTGCTCGGCTTAACAGGGGCACCATGTGTAGGTAGGAAGTTGGTAACAAATATGTTACCCAATTGCAATGTTTGGTAGAAATGTAAGTACCCATAAATTTGTTAATCTCACGAAACACACGTTCAGTGGGATTATACTGGGGACTATACCCTGAGATAAAAGTACTCTTAACGCTATTACCATTGAGAAATTTACGCCACTTTTACCCAGTATAGTATGTGGCGTTGTCCGATAAAACAGCTTTTGGTTTTCCCACGTGAGGAATGCAGTCATATGAGAAAGGACGAATGATGGCAGTGGCAGTAGCAGATCTCATAGCGTTGTAACCTCCCCACAGATAAATAATATGTATAATAACCTCCCAACAGTAATAAATAGAAGTATACAATGCACATTCAGCGTAACCTACCAACAGATAAATTCCGTAACCTACCAATAACAAAATGTGATTAACTTCCTAATTAAAAAGTGCGACTCATATGTAACCTTTCAATAAGTAACTGTGAATTTGAACTGATAAAAAATGTAGAACGTCAGCAGTGCTGCGTCATGGCCCTGAAAGATCATTCTGAATAAATTGAAAATTCTTACCTCAATAAGGTCGCCGGATAACGCGTATATATCTGCTCCTATAAGAAATTTTTCTGGCACAGCCCAGTGCAATGCTGGCCGATAGATTTATGATGTATAGAAGAAACAACTGATTTTTCTTTACAATAATCGGTATTACCATGGATTGCAGAAATTAGTAAATTCTTTAAATTGAAATGAAAGATTGTCAAAAGTAAATTTTTATAGGAAAGATTATTATTAAGAGATTTTTCTAAACACATTTACATGGGACTTGATATAACAATACTACATACGCGCGAGGCTGCTTTTACCTTATACTACTACGCTCAGGCACCGCCATCGCTCCCACAACTCGATACACCAGACTGCTCGCTACTTCTACTACAACTGCTACACAGTTCCTACTGCTCACAACACTGCTATCTGGTGTGAGATTTTCTTATAGCTTACATATCGAAGGCAGCGGGTGAGCAATCCATCGAAATTACATCTGCTCGAGTGCGCTAGCAACAAATTCTTTTATCATGGACCTTTTACACAACCCTCCACTAGGGGGGGGGGGGGGGAATTTTGCATCGATGATGAGTCAATTGGACTTGCCATGAGCAACAAATTTTTCTATAATCTATTTAGTTAACGAAGTCTACAGTCAGAGAGTATATACATTACTGATAAGTGGAGAACATATTAAGAAATGAAATAGAGTGCACACGCTCTGAGTTCAGAACATATTAAGAAATGACACAATGTATACGCAATGAGTACAAAATATATTAACAAATGACATAAAGTGCACACGCACTGTATAAGTCTTTGACATTTCTTACAAGAACTGAATACATTAAGAAATGAAATAAAGTGTACACGCACTGTAAATATCTTTACCATATTTAGGACAACTGATCATATTAACAAATGAAATGAAGTGCACACGCACTGAATAAGTCTTTAGCATTTTTTACAAGAACTGAAAACATTAACAAATGGAATAAAGTGCACACGCACTGTATAAGTCTTTAGCATTTTACCAGAACTGGATGCATTAAGAAAAGAAATAAAGTGCACACGCACTGTAAAGGTCTTTAGCATATTTAGGACAACTGATCATATTAACAAACCAAATGAAGTGCACACCCACTGTATAAGTCTTTAGCATTTTACAACAATTTAAACATATTGAGAAATGAAATAAGTGCACATGCACTGTTTATGTCTTTATCATTTTACAAGAATTTAAACGCACTGTACAAGTCTGTACTATTTTACAAGCACTGGGAAAGGAATGGGAAAGATAGCATCATGGTTGTAGCACAGTGGGTTGCACATAGCTGCACTGAAAGTCTATATCTTTCTACAGAAGCACAACACCAAGTGAGTCAATCTGAAGTTCTCTTCCCTGAAGTATTTATCAGTGTAGCCAAGACACTGAACTGTTGTATTAATATTCTATGCTATCATTTTGGTAGTACATTAGGTACACTATACAGTAGGACCATAATAACATCTCCATCGTGGTGGACAGCTTGATATGTCAACAATACATTCTTGTAGAATCCATAATCTTACATCAACGTACAATTAGTGAAAAAACCAAATATCGTGCTCCATGATCATGAGGATGGACAGAACATGCGAATATTGCAGTAATTGCTGGTAATTAGGTCAGAAGGTGAAGGATATTTAAGTCTTATGCTAGTCATCATTCTGAATAATTATTGGCATTCATTGGCTGTTTACACAGCATTTAAGTAGTATATATATGGAATATTACAGAACATTATTTATAAGTCATCTCATAACAGTAATAATTGGCATAGCATTTATGCATAAGTCAACTAATTACAGTAATTATTGGCATAGCATTTAGAGTATAACAAAATATTATTTAAAGAAATTATTGGCATAGCATTTATGCATAAGTCATCTAATTACAGTAATTACTGGCATCATAAGACATCTCATAAAATAATCAATGGCATTCATTGGCCAGTTACTAAACATGTAGCAAGTATTGAGTATTACAAAACACTATTCATAACTCAGCTGACTGCAGTAATTATTGGCACTCATTGGCCAGTTACAAAGTATTCATATAGTTTTACAAAACATTATTCAGTATTATTCACAAGTCATCATTCAAAACAGGAGTTATTGAGTGTAGCATCAAATTGTTAATGTTTATACATGGTGTTACAAAAAGGTACGGCCAAACTTTCAGGAAACATTCCTGACACGCAAATAAAGAAAAGATATTATGTGGACATGTGTCCGGAAACGCTTAATTTCCATGTTAGAGCTCATTTTAGTTTCGTCAGTATGCGCTGTACTTCCTCGATTTACCGCCAGTTGGCCCAATTGAAGGAAGGTTATGTTGACTTCGGTGCTTGTGTTGACATGCGACTCATTGCTCTACAGTACTAGCATCATGCACATCAGTACGTAGCATCAACAGGTTAGTGTTCATCACGAACGTGGTTTTGCAGTCAGTGCAATGTTTACAAATGCGGAGTTGGCAGATGCCCATTTGATGTATGGATTAGCAAGGGGCAATAGCGGTGGCGTGGTACGTTTGTATCGAGACAGATTTCCAGAACAAGGTGTGCCGACAGGAAGACGTTCGAAACAATTGATCGGCGTCGTAGGGAGCACGGAACATTCCAGCCTATGACTCTCGACTGGGGAAGACCTAGAACGAAGAGGACACCTGCAATGGACGAGGAAATTCTTCGTGCAGTTGACGATAACCCTAATGTCAGCGTCAGAGAAGTTGCTGCTGTACAAGGTAACGTTGACCACGTCACTGTATGGAGAGTGCTACGCGAGAACCAGTTGTTTTCGTACCATGTACAGCGTGTACAGGCACTATCAGCAGCTGATTGTCCTCCACGGGTACACTTCTGCGAATGGTTCATCCAACAAGGTGTCAATACTCATTTCAGTACAAACGTTCTCTTTACGGATGAGGCTTCTTTCCAACGTGATCAAATTGTAAATTTTCACAATCAACGTATGTGGGCTGACGGGAATCCGCACGCAAATGTGCAATCACGTCATCAACATAGATTTTATGTGAACGTTTTGGCAGGCATTGTTGGTGATGTCTTGATTGGGTCCCATGTTCTTCCACCTACGCTCAATGGAGCACGTTATCATGATTTCACACGGGATACTCTACCTGTGCTGCTAGAACATGTGCCTTTACAAGTACGACACAACATGTGGTTCATGCACGATGGAGCTCCTGCACATTTTACTCGAAGTGTTCGTACGCTTCTCAACAACAGATTCGGTGACCGATGGATTGGTAGAGGCGGACCAGTTCCATGGCCTCCACGCTCTCCTGACCTCAACCCTCTTGACTTTCATTTATGGGGGCATTTGAAAGCTCTTGTCTACGCAACCCCACTACCAAATGTAGAGACTCTTCGTGCTCGTATTGTGGACGGCTGTGATACAATGTGCAATTCACCAGGGCTGCATCAGCGCAAAAGGGATTCTATGCGACGGAGGGTGGATGCTTGTATCCTCTCTAACGGAGAACATTTAGAACATTTCCTCTAACATAGTGTTTGAAGTCACGCTGGTACATTCTGTTGCTGTGTGTTTCCATTTCATGATTAATGTGATTTGAAGAGAAGTAATAAAATAAGCTCTAACATGGAAAGTAAGCGTTTCCGGACACATGTCTACGTAAAATATTTTCTTTATATGTGTGTGAGGAATGTTTCCTGAAAGTTTGGCCGTATCTTTTTTGTAACACCCAGTTTACGATATTATGCAAGTGACATAAGACATATTTAAAATGTAAGACATTGTAACTATTACTCAATGTCTGTAGTACAATAATACATAGACACAATGGAATCAATACATCATAAAAATTTGCATTATGTTTAGGACTAGAAATATATCTTAAACTGGTAGCATTATTTAGTCAGATACTGATAATAGTAGGGTCTGGTAATAATTTTTTTGTGTGTGTTAGCAATGCATTGCGTTGGGATCGATAAATTTGTGTTTTTAATTTTCCAGGATAAGCTTTTCATGATATTAATATGCTATCATCAGTTAGTTATTAATGCTGTTCTAGTACTGGAAAATATACAAAATGGATTGTTGACCTGAAAAAAAATGTAATAATGCTGAAAAGTAGTAAACTTCGACTTAACATGTAATGAAACGTGGACTTAATATGTATGTACTCTAGCTGTCTTTTCCAAAACATTCAGTCATTACACTATGCGACATAAGACATACTGTCAAAAGGAACTGCAACAAATACTTAAATAACTACACAGCACCTCCTAACTGATACAAAATATCTAAACCTCATCATTATCATCATCTGCAAAGAAAAACTTCATTATTCATATTACCATATTCTTCATATAACTATTCATCATCATTTATTATCATCTGCAAAAAATAGACACTTCATTATCCATATTCATATTACCATTTACTTCATACTACTATTCATTATCATTCAATACTTCATGTAGTATAGAGTTTCTTACTTCTAGCATATTTCATCACTAAAATTAACATATGTAGTTCCGTCTGACAGCCTGCACCAGTCGCCTCGTATTCTGAAAGAAAAATAATTAGTTAAGACTGCTTTTATACAGTGTGTATAGTATATTCTTGTTAATGCTTGTTAATTCTGATCCATACACTCTTCATGGCTCATATTGCATTTTCTTTCGTTCATTCCGATAGTGAAATTTCCATTTCGTAATAAACCACAGTGGTTTGTTTCGTTTATTTCTTTTACACGTTATTGCTTTCTGAAAATGATGAATATTGATTAATGTCTTGCGTTTAGTTCATATACTTATTAAATAAAAACTTGTTTCTAGTGATACAACTAAGCATACAGCATAGCATGACAGAAAAAGTATTAGTTCAAAAACATGGAAAGTTTTAATGTGCGAAAATGTGCACAGAGTATCATAATATAGTAGCAAAAAAATGTAGAATAGTCAAGATATTGAGATATCGTAAGGAAAAATGTCATAGACAAATGGTGTTTGTTATATCTTAAAGATATCATAGTGCATACAGAGAAAAATTCTACTTTTGATAGGAAAATCATCATACATACACAAAAAATGGAAAATGTGCACGGTCTAATGTCTAGCGACAAGAAAAGCAACCTGCTACACTTACCGCGACGGCCACTTGCCAAGTAAAAATATAATCATCATCAGTAAGTAGTCACATAAATATAATTGCATAAGTGGCCATATAAATATCAGGAAATGGCATTACAGTGTGATAAATCATAAAGTATGTTCATTCAATAAGGGGTTTAATATTGGAGACATGGTGATTGCCTTTGCTCTTTCGGTTCTCAAAGATTCGTCATGTACTATATTGGGGTGAGGAATGCTGCGAATTCTGTATGGACCTGCGCATAGAAGCTCAAATTCACTGCATCTACTCTTTCCTCTGTTGGATAAATTGTGTATGCGTGCTAATATCTTCTGTCCTATGTGAAAGTCACGGCGTGAACAAACCTGTATTTGCTGTCTTGATGTTGTTGAGTGCAATGTCAATTATTTCATGGTGGCGTAGTCGACGAGATGTAGGAAAGATACTAATTCTTTAATTTTGTTAGGTGGTTCAACATATTTCAATATAACAGTCGGAGATAGCATTGTAGATTCATTTGGTATGGAGTTAATTACATCCTGGAATGAGAGTATGTGTGCATCCTAATCAATATGTTTTTTATGGCAGTAAATTTACCAATTTCTTTCATTAGCCGTTCAGAAGGGTACGAAGTAGCGTGATGCCTGGATATATAGATCGGAGAAATGTTTCAAGCTCGTAACATACGTGTCCATATCGCAGATCGAAATTGTGCTCCGTTGTCGGAAATTACTTTCAATACATGCCCTACATGAAATAAAAAATCTTTTACAAATGCATTAGAAATAGATTTAGCAGTAGCTTTGCGTAACGGAGTGAAGGTAACAAATTTCGAAGTGAGTTCAACAGCGACAAAGATGTAACAAAAGCCTCTACTAGATCCGGGAATCGGACCAAAAGTGTCTACAGCGGCCATATGTCTCAATTTTATTCGGTACAATAGGATGTAACGGAGGAATATGTGAAGTCGTGTCTGATTTAGATTTCTGGCAGATTTTACATGACACTAAAACTCGTCGAATACATTTCTCCATGTTCGCAAAATAACAGTTCTGTCTCAGTATAAGAAAACATTTTCTAGCTCCATAATGTGCGTAACTTAAATGAATATACCAAATTAATTTGTTAACAAGTTCGTCAGGAATACATAATAACCAATTGTTGCTGTCAGGGTGGGAGCGGCGAAACAGAATATTATTGAGTACAGTATAATGGTATCTAATGGTAATGTTATTCCTATCTTGCCAAAGGTGTTCAATTTCTTTCCACACGTTGTCTTTGTTCTGCTCTTGTGCTACGTCTCGTAATGACGACGAAATGAAATTTTCAAATGCAACTTGTTGAATATACAAGACGCTGAAATTTGCTTGGCAGAAGTTGGTTGCGATGTCTTGCTGATTGTTGCTGAGAGAAAGGGATAGTGCGTCTACTACAACATTTTGTGTACCGGGAATGTGAACAATTGTAAAATTAAATTACTGTAAATAAAGTTTCCATCTGCTTAATCTGTCATGTGTAAATTTAACGGAAAGTAAAAACTGTATAGCTCTATGATCTGTGTAAACGGTGGTATGTCTTCCGTAAAGAAAATGCCTAAATCTGATGAAGGCCTATACAACACATAATGTTTGCATTCCAGTTCTGAATTTCCATTTCCGGCGGCGACAATTGCCTCTGGCCTGTAGCATTATTTTGCTGCGATGGTGTGGCAGTGTTTTGACACTGGCAGCGTAGTTGTTGTTACTCCAGTTCTGTTGCTGGTTTGGTGGGTATATATGGCTATTTTTGTTTCTCTTAAAACTTTTGTTATCGTTCCGGTAATTATTATTACCGTTGTTGTTGTAGTTGTTGTTGTGGTTGCTGTTGCGCTGGCTCTTACTTGGATTACCGCCAGTAGAGTAAGAAGTTTTATAATTGTCTGCGCTGTGTTGAGCATGTTGGTTCTGTTGTGCATACACATTTGCCATGTGAAGCGGTTGATTCTGTTGTCTTGTGAGTCCAACATCAGCCGGCGAGCCGGAATTGGGTTGGCTACCCTGCTTATGTTGCATGGCGGTGGTGTAAACATTTTAGCAATTGTCTCGCCGTACGGAACACTGGTCCTAGTAAAGCAGATCAACAGGATCGAGCACTGTGAGAAAATACTCTGTGTAGTTGTTGGGATAAAACCGACAACATGAGATATCGTCTTATGGTCACACCACGTACGAGGAAATCCATTTCTGAAAGCTTTAAGAAAGATGGCAGTATGTACGGTTCTTTTTCCAGGTACAAATGGCTGAAATTGTCTGCGTTTATGAGGCTCTCCTCTTCCTTGGCATTATAGTAACATTTAGATTCAGAGTGACTACTGTAAGGTTCAACTGGCTAATGGCAAGGAAAATGTTGTGGATAATTAACACGACTGCAATGCAGTGTGTCATGTCGAGGTGCGTATTGTTGTTGTTGTGAGTATGTAGTGTGCGCTGTGTATGCGTCGTATTGTACTTGTATTCATTGCCCATCTGTGTGTTTTGGTTGCTACTGCCTTCATTGCACACTGGTTGTACGTAATTGTCTAACTGTTTCGATTGCACAGCGGCAGATTGTGCCGCTTGACTGACTGCGTGTTTGTTGTTATTTATTAATTCCGCGATAGTGTCGTGGACAACAGCAGGCATTTTTTCTTGTAAGCACTCGTCAAAATATTTGTCTTTTTGCTCTATCCAACTGTGAAATTCTCTATTGATGCAGGAGAAACGGTTGTCAGTGTGTAGTGTTATTTTATCAGAAAGCTGTTTGTCAACTGTATCAACCTTGTTTTCAATATCGGCAGTACACGTTTTTATATCATCATGCACTTCCGGATAAAATTTTATCAGAGTAACTACAAACTCGTATGTTTCACTGAGCTTAATCACTTCTGCTTGCATATCTGTCACATCTTTATTTGTGTTTTCTTGTTTTAATGAAAGCTCTGAAAATTTCTCATTGAGCTCGGACACTTGTCCAGGCAGTCTATTATTTATGTTTTCAACATGGCTACACGAAGTGTCGTTTCATATTTTAAATTCAGCTGAATCTTCCCGGGTTCGATTCCCGGCGGGGTCAGGGATTTTCTCTGCCTCGTGATGGCTGGGTGTTGTGTGATGTCCTTAGGTTAGTTAGGTTTAAGTAGTTCTAAGTTCTAGGGGACTGATGACCAGAGATGTTAAGTCCCATAGTGCTCAGAGCCATTTGAACCATTTTTTGCAGCTGAATCTGATTTAGTTTCATCATGTCATGTTTTCATCTTGTCATGAGCTGTTTTCAAACTGACGTGTATAGACGTCATCTGCTGGTTGATACGTGCGTCAATGTCCTGTTTAGGTTGTGTCATTTGTTTCATAACAGCATCGCACATTCTGGAAATAGTAGTGATGCGCAACTGTTCCGCCCCCGCCACGTCGTTAGACATGACGTCAGTCACAAAAATGAGTTCGGAACAACATATAATCATATTACTGGTAGACGGTCTGTTTTCTAAATTTGTGCCACCAGAATAATCAATAATATGTCGCTCGTTAGTATTCGAGTCAACCGTAACATCACTTTCGTTATTTAATTGCGTGTCGGGGTCGGATTGCGTCTGTGTTTGCAGTCCCTGGTTCTCCATCTTTTTTAATTGTTTTCTGGTCAGTAACATGCCACACTTAATGTATGACACAATGAAAACTTAAACTCGTATGTGTAATCAGAATAAATGTAAAAATTAATCTCGCTGTGCGACAATGTCTGAAGAAGAAAATTAACTGTCTAAATTAATGGTGGAATTACGAATACTAATGGCTGCACGCCATAGTACTCTGCACAGAACTAAAGTTGGCCATATTTTGAACTGGTAAAACTGTATTGTTACGCTGTATGAGTAATGAAAATAATTTTGCAAACCGCTATGTAGCTTAAAATCGCTGCTATGGAAATGGAAAATTGTGACAGATCTACGAAGTAAGCTACGATAATACAAAGGGCTTGGGCAAGATTGCTGCGGTTCCTTCCTTACCTTACATCCGCGATTACAGTGTAATTTCAGGTGTCGACATACAATCCAGTAATTTGTCTTACTTCAGAATCCTCCGGTCTCATATCCCGTTTCTAGTTTCCAATAAACATGTCACAAAAGGAAAACAATATAGTACATATAACAATGCGTCCAGACACGAAGTCGTCAATTTAATTATTATTATTATTTTTTGCGGACTTGGAACTCGATCGAGAAAATTACAATTAATTATAGTAATGAATGTTAAATAGATATCAATTAATTTTACGTATTAGTTAAATATGTTTCATACAGACTCTCGGCGTTTGAGCATGGCATTTTCGTTAAAGGTCCGTTCATGAATTTTTGACTGTGATTCTTCCCTCTGTGGTGAATCGGACTTCGTGAAAAAAACAGCAGTCGAAGGCGACGGTGGATCGAGCTGGACGACTTTTTGCTTAAAAGTACTGAACCTTTTGCCATGCCAAGTCACCTAACAATCTTACAGTGACTAAGGACACAAAACAAAACATACATAGGTTAGTGATAACAATATATTCTGAAATAAAAACACAATTTAAACGACACATTATGTAATTAAGAGTGCCCCTTGGTTGCAACGCTTCAATATGTTAATAAAATAATGTAGTATTAATGGCGGTGTGCCATATACGTCCAATTTGGACAAGACCTAGCAAACAGGAGGTCGGTCTTCCTCTTTCGCCAACAATATGACTATCAAAATTTTTCAAATGTTTCCAGCTGCCGTATACAATATTTATATTTATATCTATGGCTCAATTTTTCTTATTTCATTATTCATAATTACGTTTTCTCGTTTTCTGCTAATGAAAGCTCAGCATGCAAATGTGCCTTTAAAGTACCAAGCCACCGATTATTTACAAAAATACGGTTGTGTGCGGCATCAAAAATGATGTATGGCTGGACTGCGGATATCTTGGTGAGGATGACGCAGTATGTTATCTGGGATGGAGAGCACTCGAGCGGTGCAGGAAGCAGTTCAGGCATACTCTAGCGAAGTGTGTTGGGACGCTTTCTGTTCACGTCATATTTTAATGATATTGCCTACTACATTAACAATAATAGTACAATAAAGCAATTACTTGTTCTGAAGAGGTAACTGAAAAGAAAACGCAGAAATAGCAACTCACGTCGTGATAAGATCTGAAGTAGTGCAAAGATTGGAAACTTGCTTTGAATGTTCGTAAATGAAAAATGGTACCCTTAACGAAAGCCACGAAAGTACTTTCCTATCGCAACGACATCGGGTGATAGCAACTGGAAAAAATGGACTCGTACAAATACCTAGGCGTCATAATATGTAGGTATACGGAATAGTAGCATGACATGGCCTAAATTTTAAAAAAGGCAAGTGACATATTCGGTCCATTGGAACGGATTAGTGCTGAACGTGCCTTGGACTTTCACATCATTAGAGACGGAGCGGAAGCTGGAATTAAGGGAGGATAAGGAGGGAAATCGGCCGTACCCTTCCAAAGGAACCAGCCTGATATTTGCTTTAAGCAATTTAGAGAAGTCACGGAAAACATAAATCAGGATGGCTGGACGTGGGTTTTATCTGTTGTCCAGTGTGCTAACCACTGCGCCACAGCGTTCGGTTAATTCTTAGTGTACTGGGAAAATGCACTCTGGCTACAAAGGAGACTGCTTGTAAATCAGTTTTGTGTCCCATCGTTGGATATTTCACATGTGTTTGCGACAATACCAAATAGAACTAACATGGGGCACCGAAAGTATAAGAAGAAGACTGGTATAAGCGGTCATAGATCCAAGCGAGAGCGAATGAATAGGTCGAGACACTTCAGCCGATAGACTTTGGAAGATAGGAGGCAATTCCTCTACGCAAGCCTACTTATAAACTTAAGACAACCAGTATTATATAAGGAATCGAACGGCATGCATCATGCCTCCACTTACCGCTGTCATAGACATCATTAGGACTAGTATAAACTAATTACAGCAAGCACGGACGCTCTTAAGTGGTCATTCTGTCATTGCTCTATACATGATTGTAACGTGTGGTACCATGCTAAGCACCGAGTGAGGTGGCGCAGTGGTTAACACGCTGGACCCGTATTCGGGAGGACGACGGTTCTAATCCGCGTCCGGCTGTCCTGATTTAGGCTCTTCGTGATATCCCTAAATTGTTTCAGGCAAATGCTGAGATAGTTCCTCTGAAAGAACGTGGCCAACTTCCTTCCCCATCCTTCCCTTATATGGTGGGACCGATGACCTCGCTGTTCGGTCTCCTCCCCTCAAATCAACCAATCAACTACGCATCCACTACCATTATCTTGACAGTGGAGTACATATTTAAATGTTGATGTAGATGTAATCCACCAGTTACACTATACAATGTGTAACATGTGTAAGTGCAGGTGTTTCCATTATGGACTGACGACGGTGTACTGAACAACATTACATCAGTATTTAGATCAATTGGAGACTAATAATTATAGCTATTACAGGTAGTATGTTTTTAGATTGGTTAGCAGCTCAAAATGCGTATGGCAACAGCAAGCCATTAATGGTTATTTTGCCCTGAGCAGCAGGTCAGGTTTTAATGTGTTGATGCGTGGACGCGCAACGGGTAGTCTATACTGAAAGGAGTTGTCCATTTAATGGTACAGTACAGAAGAGCAGAAAACATCATTTCGTTAAGTTTGTGACGAGTTTGTGAGAAGATTGTTCGACGCACTGCACTTATACACGCTACGTCCTGTATCTGAGTGTCAGTTACGAAGAGAACCCTCTGGCTCTTTTACTCGAGACGTTGTTACCATTTTCCAACAGCTATGAGGCGAACAATGTTGCTCATACAGCGTTTCGCCTTCTGCGGATATACTCTAACCTGTCCCCTCCTCAGGCGCCACATGTGAGAGGCACGTGTCGCAGAAAGAGGGCGCCTCGTCGCACGCTTTCGGCGACGCAGGCAGCGAGCCGCGCACAAACGTATCCTGAGCGTCCCAGTGTAGCGGTGCGGCCTAAGCAGATTACGCTCAGCGCTATACACGTTTTTCCGAGGGCGGCTGGCGCTGCGGCTACGGCGTCACGGATAAAGCCGCGAGGCGTGGGAAGCAGCCAACCCGCGCTCTCTCTGACAGCCTCTGTTGGCGAACGGGTAAATGTCTGCCATGCTGTGGACGTAGCAGTACACGAGTTCCACAGAAGATGAAACCTCCCCGTAGAAAAATTTATGAATGACACTGCTGGAAAACCTCTACGTTATTTAATTTTCAAACAGCTTAGCAGAACTGAACGTACTCAGACTTTTCTATCTTTACTTATTCTGATCATCACTAAACTGACAGCTGGTGTGGCCGTGCGGTTAAAGGCGCTTCAGTCTAGAACCGCGTGTCCGCTACGGTCGCAGGTTCGAATCCCGCCTCGGGCATGGATGTGTGTGATGTCCTTCGGTTAGTTAGGTTTAAGTAGTTCTAAGTTCTAAGGGACTGATGACCACAGATGTTATGTCCCATAGTGCTCAGAACCATTTGAACTAAACTGACACACGAAATTTTTAGCGCAACGCAATCTGACTTTCATTAATCCCTACAAAAGAATGGCCGTGACCAACAATAACCTATATCTCTCATGAATCACTTACCTCACAAAAATCTTCGTTACTCGAACTACTGCAATACAGCGAGCTCCAATACTGCCAGCTAAATAAAGGATTCCAACTACTGAAGGCACTAACTACTGATAGGCATAGTTAGCAAATGAGAGATTTTGATACAGAATAAACAATGTATTTACCTTAATAGTGTTCAAAAGTCGTAATACATATATGTCAGTCCATGCCATCCAGTCTTACAAATTTACTCTTCCTTACTTCCAGATCATCCGCTCTCAAAATTCAGCCATCTCTCTCGCCACATACACCACTGCTGGTGGCTCACCTCCAACTGAGCAAGGCTACGCGCTGTTCTCATCCAACTGCTCTACACTACAATAGCAAATATTCCAACAATGCAAACCAGACACAGACTGCTCACAGCATAGTCAGTGATTTTCTTACAGGGTGCTACGTGGCGTTACCATCATAAAAACCTAAACAGCCTACTTACAAAAGAGCGCTACGTAGCGTTACCAACATAATAACCTAAACAGCCCACTTACAAAGAATATGAAGAACAAGAAAATGTAGACAGAGCACCTTGGCTTCGCGCTAAGGAAGTACATTGATTTCAGCTGAGACGCATTTCCTTTTATCATTGTTCACTTATACTGACAGTTGTTGATGTCCACACATAAGCTGTGATGAACTGCGTGGTGGTTTTGACAACGTATAAATAGTTTATAGGTGAGTAGGCATCATATTGGAAGAAAAGTTTTGCTTATCTTGCAGTGGTGGTCTCAGGCTCAGGGCTCTTCCTTTTTTTTTTTAGTCATAACATGTAGATAGATTTGGTCCTCAGTACATTTTAATAACTGAAGCTAAAATATTGGGTTGCTGCTGTGCAACATGTTTTAATTTTGTTTTCTTGAAACACAACTTGAAATTACACAAGGAAAACACTTCTTCAGAATTACAGAACAGTACTGTCTTTTGCAATACAAAAAAATTCAGTCATCCGAGAAAGTTCCTCCATGAACAACAACCTGCTGCCACATTACTACGCGAAGTTTTCTATTCCAGTCTCAAGCTATCTTAATCTCTTTGAAGCAGTTGACTTCATTGTCCGCAAAATACAGTATATACAAAATGAACAACTGCTCTACAATACTCTAGAACCGGTAGTACATTAATGATCGACTTTTGTTACAAATATTATTTATAGGTTTCGACCTATGTTGTTTTTGGATAATAATTAGTTAAATAAAGATTTATGGGTATAATGATTACAGATAGATATTACAAATTTCGCAAATGTGAAAAATATGGATTTTTCTGTTTGTTTGTATGCTCGATTACATTATCAGAAATAAAATTAGAAAAATTATAAATCAAGACAGGAATTTTACTTGCATAATAATTGAAGACTAACAGTGTTAACTCCAATGTGAACTCGATTTCAGATGATTTACGTTAATAATTGTGGCTACTGATTTTATTGGTAGAAAATCGATAGATGAACAATGTCAATATGAGTTATAAAAAATATTTGACTGGAAAACAGTTTTTTGACAATCAGAAACATCCTGAAGTATCTATCCACGATAAGCATGTAATTTAAGTAAGAAACTGAAGCAAAGTCTGGGCAAATTTATATGATATCGCCCCATTGGCTTGCTAAAGTTCCGAAAGTACTGAATTTAGTAGACAGTCCAGTTTTACTATGAAGGGATTGTAAAAATAATTGTCCTGGCAATCAAGCCTGAAATATATCCTTCTATTCCTGTACAATATCCTAGTTAAAAAATATTTTTCAGAGTCGATTAATGGATCATATCATTTTTGCATCAGATAGAAAAGTGTTAATAGTTCCTTATCGATAATATGCAAACAGACACTGAGATGTTGCAGTGTAGTTTGTACTATGCGTCCTCCATAGTTTCCTATAGACCGAAATGACTTTCTGCTTGGCAGCAGTTGAAAATTTCGTCTACCTACAGATAGTGAGATAATGTAGCTGTAGTAACTACTAAGAAGATAGCTGACAAAGTATGAAATTTAGAGTACACTCGGTAAAAATAGTTCTTTATATTTCACAGAATGCACAAATTATAAGTGTTACACTGAACGTATTAAGTACAAAAAGTATTCTTTTGGGGCAACCGATAGCTCACAATTTTCATTGGCAAATCCAAGAATTAATGAAGGTCTAAATTAAGCTCCATTTGCAATTCACATGATTTGTCTTCCAGATACTTTAAAAATGAAGAAATTAATTTACTCTGCATTTTTCAATTTAACAATAAATTATAGACAGACCCGCTTAGCCGAACATAAAAGAAACTGTCGCTTAGGACACATCGAAAAATCAGCCTTAGCTGAGCATGTTTTTCGACATGGGAACCACGAAATTAAACTTAATGAGACAAGCATTCTAGCTCGAACATCCCATTATCATGCGCGCGTGTATAGAGAAGCAATAGAGATTCACAAATACCATAATAACTTTAATAGAAAAGAGGAAGCTTTAAGGTTAGACAAAATATGGATGTGGCAGAATGACAATCAATTACTCTTAATCGAGCATGATGACGCCTCTTCTTGGCTACGAATGGTGGTGCCCTCTATGCGCTTTATCAATGCGAGAGTACCTGGAGCCTCAGTGGCGGTAACCAGACGAGCTCAGAAGATGTCTCCCGAAGATGGAGACGAAACGTTAGGTGAAAATTTTGTACATCGACCACGGTCTCTCAGCCCAGAAGTTTCAACTGAAGATATAGACAACTTAATAAACTTGTATTTATTTTGCAATATCTATTAAAACGTGAGCCATCGCCCGTTGTTGAAACCGAGGTTTTAGTTCTAAGATTGCATCTGTCAATAATATCATAATAGGTGTTACATACTAGTACATTGTGTAACCTGCTCAAATTAACTGTGTAATATGAATGTAGATTCTGATACAGCAGAACTGTATGGCATTCTTCAATATCATAGTCATACTACTGGACAAAATGAATGCAGTGTATGGGAAAACATTGGCAAGTCTATAATGTGAAACAAAATCGATTCCAGCTACCAGTTGTTATCAGATACGTATTATTGCGCTTCAACTACACGTGTAACAAACATGTGTTTTGTGTTTGCGTTGCATCGTCCTCGTATTCAATAGCGACGATTATGGTAAGGAAGAAGGAAATGCTCCTTTTGTGGTGGTTCTCTTATGTCATGGGATTAGCAGGAAGTAATTTTCAAAATTCACGTCTAAGTGCTGTATCTTCCACAGTCGCGTTCCCGACCGCTAGAATAACAAATGGCTCAAATGGCTCTGAGCACTATGGGACTTAACATCTTAGGTCATCAGTCCCCTAGAACTTAGAACTACTTAAACCTAACTAACCTGCCCGAGGCAGGATTCGAACCTGCGACCGTAGCAGTCCCGCGGTTCCGAACTGAAGCGCCTAGAACCGCACGGCCATTGCGGCCGGCGCTAGAATAACAAATAATATAGTTCTGGCTCGGGTAAAACGTCCACGTACAGGGCCTCAAAATCCGTAATGTCCGCAACGGATAACTGAAGAACTGAACCGCAAACAACGCTAACGTACAATTTGGTGGTTTCGAGACATTGTGCGATAATGTTTGGATAAAATCTCTTAAATAAGACATTCCCATGGCATTCACACTGATTTTTTTTATTCACGTAAGTCTTTGTTGTCAGGTATTTCAGGAGTAGCAATGTATTTTTATAATTGCAAATGATATCCTGAACGTTACTCCAAAATATACGTCAATGGATGCTTAACGCTGTTTACTTGAAAACCGAGTGCATTTGACATGAGTTACCAATGACTTATCACTGTTTATTTGCTGGGCGAGTTACGGAGCTACTCCTGTGAAACCTATCAAAAATACAAATTTAAACGCTCCGAATTGTTTCAGATACTAAAACTTGCAATACCACTTTTTGAAATAACGAAGTATATCAACCTCAAAAATTCATCTTTGTTTCAGCACGATATACAATGAATTTTATTGTCGCCTTACCACAGCAGGTAAACAATCTTAAGGATTGCTTTCAACAGTTCTGCCGTCATACTTACACATAAATTAAGGTAAAGAATGGTAGAGAACGCTGTTTAACACTGTCGACTTTCTTAAGGAATTCTTCACATTTACCCGATTAGTAAAATTTTTTGAAGATCATTTACATTCAGGAATATATTCAGGATCATTTTTAAAAGAATAAACCGTCATTTGACTATGTTGTACCATATTTATTTTCTATACTATCTGTAGTTCGGCTTTTATGCCATTATCGATTACAGTGTTAAAATTTCTTACACCTAATGACATGTTATATCCGTCAAAGCAGTCCAAAGCAGGTTTGGCCTCTCTTATCAGGTATGATGTGTTAACGATGTAAGACATTTTGACATTGTACTTGATAATGTCATAAAGGCCGAAAAATAGGTGGTACAGAACATACAAAGTAAACACATAATACACAGTCAAGTGGCGGGTTATTCTTCCCAAAATATTGTAAATGAAATAAAAATACATAAAAATGTTACTTGACTGTGGCTCAGTGACATCGAAAACTTTTCCATTCCGGATCTTTATCTAAGGCTTAGCTGTCCACATCATCTTCGGATTTGTACAAATTGTCCGTAAAAATCATTTTTCTGGCGCGATATCACACACTTCACTGCTAATCACTGTAATGTTTTTGGCCCTTACTAATTTTTACATGCACACAAATGGTTCAAATGACTCTGAGCACAATGGGACTTAACTGCTGAGGTCATCAGTCCCCTAGAACGTAGAACCACTTAAACCTAAGTAACCTAAGGACATCACACACATCCATGCCCGAGGCATGATTCGAACCAGCGACCGTAGTGGTCTCGCGGCTCCAGACTGTAGCGCCTAGAACCGCTCCGGCCGGCTTACATGCACACATTCTGATAAAGTTGCATTAGTGAGAAACTGAAATTGGAGATGGGGCTGCTGTTGCTTTGTTTATCGTGAGAGTAGCAATTTATATAAATAAAGCACTTCATGTACCACATTTTACACGCAGTAACTCTGTTCCTCATCGACTGTCGCTTAATACTATTCTCAGCCAAGGTCCTTACTTAAATAAACTGTCTATTCGCAACCATAAATGAGCATCTGACTGCGTTATAAAGAAAGTTCCTTGCTATGTGAAATTTTAAAGTCCAAAAATATACGTCAATTACAAGAAATATTATCTTTGTCTAGTTACACGTAATATTCTTCAATTGAACGATGAAAACCTGCACTGCATTTAATAAACTGGATTTTCACATAGTCACTGATAGTTTCTCATAAATATTGTTTCGCAGCAAAATATTAAGAAAACGTGAGAGTAAATTTCGTTCTAAATTCGAACAGCCGGTGTTACACACTCACAGAAGTGTCGCCAGCCACCAGCCAGGAACGTAAACAACACCGTTACTGATTCGGTAAGACTGCCAACTCGACACTCTTAAAAGAGATTGCGAGCAATTCAGCGGGAATTGGTTTGAACAGCGTGCACCAAACCGCCTTAGTTACTCCTGTACCATTACATTAGAGACACTAGTTAACTAAAGACCTCTGACGAATCGGGAAGAGCAGAACTATTACAAATTATGTCGTAAAGCATAGCTTTTTCTCCTCAACGTAAACGCTCCACCCCCACTAGTTTCTGGCAATCGACAAGTGTGATGGATGGCATTCAAGTCGTTCGCTCTAGATTCTCTGGTTTTGTTGTGGTAAATTCTCATTTGCGACGATTTTCTTGTTTTGCTCTTACTCTCGCTGCCCTGCTAGACGATCAGCGATTCGAAGCCACAGCTCATGGAGTACAGCATACAGTACTGACGTCAGCGTAGTAGCCAGCGCTGATGGGCTGTCTGATAGCTTACCAACACGAATTCGATACAGGGCAGAATCCCACCACACAGGCGGGCCGGGTTCACCATTCAGCACTTGAGACGACAATGTGGGTAGTGGACTGGGAGGGCCAGTGATCTGGGAGGCACTGAGTACTCCCCGGAACATGTGAACCAACACACAGACGCTATGCTCACAGCTGTCAGCAAGCCCAACCGACGGGTTGTCCCTACCTCGCCACAGGTCGAGAAAACCGCCGTTTCGTGGTGTCATCGACTTCCATTCCGAGCTGATGCAGTGCCCTCGGCAGCCATGAGACCACTTCTAGATTCAGTGGATTGTTCTTTGGATTACGTAGCCGCTAATCGACCCAGAGAAGCAGCAACGATTTTTATTTTCAGTAACAAATGAAAAATTTTGAATACTGTTTCATTGCTGAACCGTGAATTTACTTTCAAAACCGTTTCTTAAGAATTTATTTTACTTACTAGCGATTCATCAAGAACAATAACACATTTAATCACGCTATGTGGGCATGGAAGTAGTTGCCAGTGGGTAACTGATGAAAAGAAACCCAATTTCTTTCAACAAATGGAAATTTTATTCCGAAAAGCCTTTTTTTTTAGAAACAGATTCAAAATTATAATCAGAGAGCACCCTCTAAATATCAAGTTACAATTTATTCAGAGGCAGAAAGAATAAATTTTTGACTATATGAGCTTCCGGGCTGAGAACCTTGCCGCTCCATTTTGACACGGCCATAGTCACGACCGCTCACAACAACCTCTGAAAGACTACACTGGAGCAAATCTGCAACACACCAGATAACTTTAAACCAAAAATTTTAACAACTCATACAAGCACATAAACTATGCACCCCGTAGAAGGAATGGAAATGGTACAAAACACTAACATTAAAAGATTAACTTGCCACCGAAGGTTCAAATTGATTAAAAAAAAAAAAACAAGGGTGGAAGGGTGGCAACTTTTGGCAACTTTATATACTGAAATGACTATTTAAATAAAAACCCATGAAATTCAGTCTTACATAAAATATACAAGGTTGGCCAAACATGCTCTACATTACACATATACCGCCTCTCAAGATGATAGGAAAGATAAAAACATATTTCAGGAATTCGGCCGTTACACTTCAAGCAATAAATTCGTTAACACCGAATCCGAGAAACATGACAGAGGCAGCTATTAACGTACGGCAGACCGACAGACAAACACTAATTGCCTAACAAATGTGGACGGGAGACAGACGAGCAAGCAGGGGACGAGAGACTGACCAAGAAAACAAGTAGAATTTAACAAGTAAATGAAACAACATATCACGAATCACTTAACTTCTAATAAACGGCGACGTCTAGCGAAGACCTGGCGCAGAACCCCCAAAACGCTCTCCCGAGCCGTCCGCTGCCAGCCGCTTCAACAAACACAGGAAGGTGCGCCGATCTCCGGTCTCACGGCGTCGCAGCTCGCACCAGCCAGACCGATGTCTTGGGTTGACTCCTGTTGCTCTCGTGTCGGCCGCGAAGCCACTACTCCTCGCTGTACAGCGCTGCCCACTGGACTGACGTGGCGACCTCACATGCGCCGACGCTCAAGACGGACAAGTCGTGTCCCAGTGCGCGACCGACCAACCGATGGATCCAACCGCCAATGACCATCGCCTGAACGAACTCGAGCAGGCTGGCGGCCTAACATATACTAGCACTCCGGACGACAGACACTGACTGCCCCAGACTGACCAACTGGCGAGCTTATAGCGCACCTTAAATGCACGTGAACAGGCAACCTTTCCCATTTTCCACCAGAGGGAGACACCAAAGCTGCGATTTCCACAGCGGCGCCACCGCCAGAAACGGAAGGCGACTGCTTCACACAACGCTCTGTGGCGCACTCTTCAAAACAGCAATTTTTACCACGGCTCAATTGCGTCTAACGAGGCCGCACAGGTCCTCGGTCTGCATCCTGACAAATTAGTAGGAATTTCCACCGCGGTAGAGAAGGGCCCCCACAAAATCAAGAAAAGCAACGTTAAGCAGAAATAAGGCCCTGGAATACGTTGAGTCACGTCGGCTCGTATCGATTTCCCTTCTGGGCGACTTCCTCTGCCTGGTTTCTCCTATAGTCGTGCAGTGGCGCTGCTGCTGCGCCACAGCCGGTGAGCCCAAGTTTCGCTGCATGCGAGTCTAGTTTGGACAGCGCTGGTAGGAAGTTGGGGCTCCGAGCTGATGCGTTCAGGACAACGGTTGGCCGATTGTGAGAGAAGTGACCGTTCCGCGAGAGACTGATGGCTATTAGTTTCCATCCAAAGTGTGTTTCCGCCGACCGCCCATTGTCTTCCCGTCTACCACAGTGACCTCGTGGTAACAAACTGTCAGTTGGCGATTTACTTGTTATGTTTTCCATTCCCTGTGATTTCATCGGGAATGACCGTTGGTTGGTCGGTCGATCGCGTATTGGATGATCTGGCTACTTCTGGGTTATGAATTTGGACTGGACTGATTTAGGAGAAGAGACCAAACAGTGAGGTCATCGGTCTCAATGGATTAGGAAAGGATGCGGAAGGAAATCGGCCGTGCCCTGCAAAGGAATCATCCCTGCATTTGCCTGAAGCGATTTAGGGAAATCACGGAAAACCTAAATCAGGATGACCGGACTCATGATTGAGCCGTCGTCCTCCCGAATGTGAGTCCAGTGTGCTAACCACAGCGCCACCTCGCTCGGTGGTTCTGAGTGCCCGTGATTACTTGCAATTCGACCCTGTTCCTGCACAGTGACTTGTTCCAGTATTGTTTGAGTTGCTTGTAGCATTACTTTTGGTGAATCTGTGAAGGGGACCAACTGATAAGGGTCCTATTGGGATAGACAGGGCAGTTATTGCGCCGAGTTGCTAATCTATCTTTTTAATGTGTTCTAGAGTTACATCGGTCATCCGGTGGGATGTCCTTTAGCACTAGCCGCATAGGGAGACAGCTTTCACGTAGCGGAAATTGTAAGCTCTCGATGAATACCATATATTGGAAAGGAACATTGGTGAAATTTTTAAATGAGCAGTCAGTCTTAATGCTGCCCGAGTGCTGGATTTATGGAGAAAATTAGTTGTAATTGCCTTGGATTCATCATGTGTTTAAATATTACCCTACATCTACGTCTACATTTATACTCCGGAAGCCACAGAACGGTGTGTGGCGGAGGGCACTTTACGTGCCACTGTCATTACCTCCCTTTCCTGTTCCAGTCGCGTATGGTTCGCGGGAAGAACGACTGTCTGAAAGCCTCCGTGCGCGATCTAATTTCTCTAATTTTACATTCGTGATCTCCTCGGGAGGTATAAGTAGGGGGAAGCAATATATTCGAAACCTCACCCAGAAACGCACCCTCTCGAAACCTGGCGAGCAAGCTACACCGCGATACAGAACGCCTCTCTTGCAGAGTCTGCCACTTGAGTTAGTTAAACATCTCCGTAACGCTATCACGGTTACCAAATAACCCTGTGACGAAACGCGCCACTCTTCTTTGGATCTTCTCTATCTCCTCCGTCAACCCGATCTGGTACGGATCCCACACTGATGAGCAATACTCAAGTATAGGTCGAACGAGTGTTTTGTAAGCCACCTCCTTTGTTGATGGACTACATTTTCTAAGGACTCTCCTAATGTATCTCAACCTGGTACCCGCCTTACCAACAATTAATTTTATATGATCATTCCACTTCAAATCGTTCCGCATGCATACTCCCAGATATTTTACAGAAGTAACAGTGTTTGTTCCGCTATCATATAATCATACAATAAAGGATCCTTCTTTCTATGTATTCGTAATACATTACATGTGTCTATGTTAAGGGTCAGTTGCCACTCCCTGCACCAAGTGCCTGTCCGCTGCTGATCTTCCTGCATTTCGCTACAATTTTCTAATGCTGCAACTACTCTGTATACTACAGCATCATCCGCGAAAAGCCGCATGGAACTTCCGACACTATTTACTAGGTCATTTATATATATTGTGAAAATCAATGGTCCCATAACACTCCCCTGTGGCACGCCAGAGGTTACTTTAACGTCTGTAGACGTCTCTCCATTGATAACAACATGCTGTGTTATGTTTGCTAAAAACTCTTCAATCCAGCCACACAGCTGGTCTGATATTCCGTAGGCTCTTTTTTTGTTTATCAGGCGACAGTGCGGAACTGTATCGAACGCCTTCCGGAAGTCAAGAAAAATAGCATCTACCTGGGAGCCTGCGTCTAATATTTTCTGGGTCTCGTGAACAAATAATGCGAGTTGGGTCTCACACGATCGCTGTTTCCGGAATCCATGTTGATTCCTACATAGTAGATTCTGGGTTTCCAAAAACGACATGATACTCGAGCAAAAGTCATGTTCTAAAATTCTACAACAGATCGACGTCAGAGATATAGGTTTATAGTTTTGCGCGTCTGCTCGACGACCCTTCTTGAAGACTGGGACTACCTGTGCTCTTTTCCAATCATTTGGAACCTTCCGTTCCTCTAGAGACTTGCGGTACACGGCTGTTAGAAGGGGGGCAAGTTCTTTCGCGTACTCTGTGTAGAATCGAATTGGTATTCCGTCAGGTTCAGTGAACTTTCCTCTGTCGAGTGATTCCAGTTGCTTTTCTATTCCTTGGACACTTATTTCGATGTCAGCCATTTTTTCGTTTGTGCGAGAATTTAGAGAAGGAACTGCAGTGCGGTCTTCCTCTGTGAAACAGCTTTGGAAAAAGGTGTTTAGTATTTCAGCTTTACGAATGTCATCCTCTGTTTCAATGCCATCATCATCCCGGAGTGTCTGGATATGCTGATTCGAGCCACTTACTGATTTAATGTAAGACCAGAACTTCCTAGGATTTTCTGTCAACTCGGTACATAGAATTTTACTTTCGAATTCACTGAACGCTTCACGCATAGCCCTCCTTACGCTAACTTTGACATCGTTTAGCTTCTGGTTGTCTGAGAGGTTTTGGCTGCGTTTAAACTTGGAGTGAAGCTCTCTTTGCTGTCGCAGTAGTTTCCTAACTTTGTTGTTGTACCACGGTGGGTTTATTTCCCGTCCCTCACAGTTTTACTCGGCACGTACCTGTCTAAAACGCATTTTAAGATTCCTTGAACTTTTTCCATAAACACTCAACATTGTCAGTGTCGGAACAGAAATTTTAGTTTTGATCTGTTTGATAGTCTGAAATCAGCCTTTTATTACTCTTGCTAAACAGATAAACCTTCCTCCCTTTTTTTTATATTCCTATTAACTTCCATATTCAGGGATGCTGCAACGGCCTTATGATCACTGATTCCCTGTTCTGCACTTACAGAGTCCCTGTTCTGCACTTACAGAGTCGAAAAGTTCAGGTCTGTTTGTTATCAGTAGGTCCAAGATTTTATCTCCACGAGTCGGTTCTCTGTTTAATTGCTCGAGGTAATTTTCGGATAGTGCACTCAGTATAATGTCACTCGATGCTCTGTCCCTATCATCCGTCCTAAACATCTGAGTGTCCCAGTCTATATTTGGTAAATTGAGATCTCCACCTAAGACTATAATATGCTGAGAACATTTATGTGAAATGTATTCAAAATTTTCTCTCAGTTGTTCTGCCACTAGTGCTGCTGAGTCGGGAGGTCGGTAAAAAGGAGCCAATTATTAACCTAGCTCGGTTGTTGAGTGTAACCTCCACCCATAATAATTCACAGGAACTATCCACTTCTACTTCACTACAGAATAAACTACTACTACTAACAGCGACGAACACTCCACCACCGGTTGCATGCATTCTATCCTTTCTAAACACCGTCTGTACCTTTGTAAAAATTTCGGCTGAATTTATCTCTGGCTTTAGCCAGATTTCTGTACCTATAACGATTTCAGCTTTGGTGCTTTCTATCAGCGCTTGAAGTTCCGGTACTTTACCAACGCAGCTTCGACAGTTTACAATTACAATACCGATTGCTGCTTGGTCCCCGCATGTCCTGACTTTGCCCCGCACCCGTTGAGGCTGTTGCCCTTTCTGTACTTGCCCAAGGCCATCACCAAAAAACCGCCCAGCCCACGCCACACAACCCCTGCTACCCGTGCAGCCGCTTGTTGCGTGTGGTGGACTCCTGACCTATCCAGCGGAACCCGAAACCCCACCACCCTATGGCGCAAGTCGAGGAGTCTGCAGTCCACACGGTCGCAGAACTGTCTCAGCCTCTGATTCAGACCCTCCACTTGGCTCTGTACCAAAGGTCCGCAGTCAGTCCTGTCGACGATGCTGCGGATGGTGAGCTCTGCTTTCATCCCACTAGCGAGACTGCCAGTCTTCACCAAATCAGATAGCCGCTGGAAGCCAGAGAGGATTTCCTCCGATCCATAGCGACACACATCATTAGTGCCGACATGAGCGACCACCTGCAGATGGGTGCACCCTGTACCCTTCATGGCATCCGGAAGGACCCTTTCCACATCTGGAATGACTGCCCCCGGTATGCACACGGAGTGCACATTGGTTTTCTTCCCCTCTCTTGCTGCCATATCCCTAAGGGGCCCCATTATGCGCCTGACGCTGGAGCTCCCAACTACCAGTAAGCCCACCCTCTGCGACCGCCCGGATCTTGCAGACTGAGGGGCAACCTCTGGAACAGGACAAGCAGCCATGTCTGGCCGAAGATCAGTATCAGCCTGAGACAGAGCCTGAAACCTTTTCGTCAGACAAACTGGAGAGGCCTTCCGTTCAGCTCTCCAGAATGTCTTTCGCCCCCTGCCACACCTTGAGACGACCTCCCACTCTACCACAGGTGAGGGATTAGCCTCAATGCGGGCAGTATCCCGGGCAACCACAGTCGTAGTCCGATCGGGGGATGCGTGGGACGAGCTGGCCGTCCCCGACAAACCCCCATCCGGACCCCCACAGTGATGCCCATTGGCAACAGCCTGAAGCTGTGTGACCGAAGCCAACACTGCCTGAAGCTGGGAGCGAAGGGATGCCAACTCAGCCTGCATCCGAACACAGCAGTTGCAGTCCCTATCCATGCTAAAAACTGTTGTGCAAAGAACGTCTGAACTAATCTACAGAGCGCAAAAATCGACACAAAATTTAAGCGGTTATTAAAATACAAGATTGCCTAGTAAATGCAGTAATGCTGCTACTTGCGCACTGCTGACACACTGCTCGGCGGCGGAAGGAGACTACGCGATTTTACACTATTCAGGTACTAAAACGCGATGCTACAACTCTCAAATACTATAATACGCCCGAAATTTATTAATTAAACAATGCAAGTACCAAAAACACATAAAGAAATTAAGAATTAAACTATGTAACAAATGAGTGAGTAGGAGTATACGACTTGCTGCTGCAGCTGCTTATCCAACGGCGGCAGGGAGCACACTGACTGTGACCAACCGACACTGGCCGTTCAAAACAAAAACAGGAGACAAACGACTACGCGAATTTACACTATTCAGGTACTAAAACGCAATGCTACAACTCTCAAATACTATAATACGCCCGAAATTTATGAATTAAACAATGCAAGTACCAAAAACACGCAAAGAAATTAAGAATTAAACTATGTAACAAATCAGTGAGCTAGGAGTATACGACTTGCTGCTGCAGCTGCTTATCCAACGGCGGCTTGTTTAAATGTTCGTCAATATATACGCGAGGGCTGTTCAGTAGGGAATGGTCATTTTTTTTTTCTTTTTGACAATATACCTTTACTCATCCTCGTCCTGGTCCTTCTCAAAGTAGTCTCCCATGAGTGCGATGAACTTTGCGATGCACTTGTCCCAGCGTTTCAGCCAGTCTTCAAATACATGCTGGAAACCATTTTTTGAGAGATCCTTCAAAATCGCCTCCGCAGCCTTCACCACCGCATCTGATGATTGATAGTGCGTCCCACGAAGGCGTTTCTTCACGTTAGGGAATAGAAAAAAGTCATGTAGGGCTAAATCAGGGCTATAGGGAGAGTGAGGGATGCAGTTCGCGTTGATTTTTGCAAGATATTCAGCAACAACACTTGCAATATTCGGCCGCGCATTTTCGTGGTGCAGCGTCTTGCCTGCTCCACGGAAATGTGTCTTTTGCGCCTGATATGGACTTGCAATGTTTTCAGGAAATCCCTGTAGTATTGTACAGTTACTGATGTGTGCGCAGGTACAACATGCTGATAAACCAATCCATGAATATCAAAGAATGAGATGACCATAACTTTCCCAGCACAAGGAGCCACTTTTGTTTTTTGGGGGGTTGGTGATGAAGGAGATTTCCACACTGAGTTTTGCTGTTTGCTCTCAGGATCAAAATGATGTAGTTAAGTTTCATCAGCAGTGATTACATTTGAAAGAAACTGCGGATCTTCCCTTAACATCAACTTTAACTACGTGTAGACCTGCAAGCGAATGACCTTTTGTTCGGGAATCAACAGTTTTGAAATCCATCGCGCACAAACACGTGTCATGTGTAACTTTTCGGGTGACACCCAATGAAATGTTCAGTATTTCAGAAAGTGATCTTAAGGTAATTCGTCGATCCTCTCTCACAATGACAGCAGCAGTGTTGATGTTTTCTTCCATAAGTTCAGTAACTAGAGCATCGGTCCACCTTCCTTTGAAATCGATTGTCTCCGATTTTAAACATTTTAAACCACTTTCGAGCTGTGCTGTAGGGAAAAACAGACTCTCCAGAGGCCTCCTGTAACATTTTATGGGCCTCAGCAGAAGATTTGTTGAGACGAAAGCAGAATTTCAAAGTCGCACATTGTTTGTTCCTCACGTGTCACATCCATTGCAGCGGTAGGTGATACTGAACATACCTGACCTTGCCTGCCTTTCACAGGTGGGTACCAGGAGTCCCAACAATGAAACTATTACAGCGTGTTTGTTGCACATTAAGGTAACAAAATATCATAAGATTAAATTTTAGAGCGAGAAATTATGACCATAAAAATTACGATCATTCATTATTGAACAGCCCTCATATATGGAATGCCAGAGAAACTGGTACAGGCATGCGTATTCAAATACAGAAATATGTAAACAGGCAGTATGCGGCGCAGTGGTCGGCAACGCCTATATCAGATAACACGTGTCTGGCGTAGTTTGAACCTAGCGTTACAGTCTGCGCACGAAAGATGGTACACATCATCTCCGAGGTAGCTATGAAGTGGGGATTTTCCCGTACTACCACTTCGCGACTGTATCGTGAATATCACGAATCCGGTAAAACATCAAATCTCCGATACTGCTGCGGTCGCGAAAAGATCCTGCAAGAACAGAACAAATGACGACTGCAGAGAATCGTTCAAGGTGACAGAAGTGTAACCCTTCCGCAAATTGCTGCAGATTTCAGTGCTGAAGCACCAACGTCAGCGGGCGAACCTATCAACGAATCATCACCTATATGAGCTTTCAGAGCCGAGGACCCACTCGTGTACCCCTGATGACATTACAAGATAAAACTTTACGCCTGCCCTGGGCTGGTAAACAACGACATTGGACTGTTGATGACTTGAAACATTTTGCCTGGTCGGACGAGTATCGTTTCAAATTGTATTAAGTGGATGGACACGAACGGGTGTGGAGACAACTTCATGAATCCATGGACCCCGCATGTCAGAAGGGGATTGTTCAAGCTGTTGGAGGCTCTGTAAAGGTGTGAGGCGTGTGCAGTTGGAACGATAAGGGGCCGCTGAGACGTCTAGATACGGCTCTGACAGGTCACACGTACGTAAGCATCCTGTCTGATCTCTGCATCCATTCATGTCCATTGAGCATTCCGACGGACTTGGGCAATTCCAGCAAAACAATGCGACACCCCACAAATTCAGAATTTCTACAGAGCGGCTGCACCATCATTATCCTGAGTTTAAACGCTTCCCCTGGCGAAAATATCCTTCGACGTGAACATTATTGAGCATATCTGGCATGCGTTGCATCGTGCTGTTCAGCAAAAATCTCCCCCCTCCCCCCCCCCCCTCTTTCACATATTCTTACGCATTTGTGGACAGCTCTGCCGGATTCATGGTGTCAGTTCCCTCCGGCACTACTTCATACATTAGTCGAGTTGACTCCACGTTGTGCTGCGGCACTTCTGCGCACTCGCGGGGGTGAAGAACATTTCGCGCACTCGAACTTCACAACACGATTCCTCAAGTGCTGTCAATACAAAAATGTTTGTTACAAAATATCGCCCTTTGCATATTTGAGGCAGTAAATGGACGTTAAGGACAGGCAGTCTGGCAATACTGTGATTAGGTGGATGGTAACTACCCTTGACAGCCTTTACAGTAGTGGCGTGCAATTGGTGCAATGTAAAGCGTTTTGGATTGACATACCGGAGGTCGAGGTTCGATTCTCGGTTAAGGCTTGTTTCTTTTTATTTGCTAAACGTTCTTCAACCTGTGTATATATTCAGAGATCTGGGGACAAATAATACTCTACAGGCATACTTGCTGTCACTGTTTGTACGTTTGTTGCATTCCTGATAGCCAACAACACGGCTTAGTTGTTTTGAAGCGGTGCGTTTACTCTCTTAAATTGTTTTGAGAGAATTGTAAAGTATCTTGATCTATTTCTGTTAATGTGCTTTTCTTTAACTTTTCTAAAGTGAATATTTCTGTTTTCTGAGGCTCTTTATTGATCTTGACCTTGTAGTAATACTAAAAAATTTCAAGGCAATCTGTAAGCCTTCTGGCAGTTAGTGGTTAATGATTTTGATTTTGTTGTAATTTTTTTTTTTTTTGAGAGAGACAATTTTGAAGTAAATTCTAAGCGACCTAGCGCTCTGTTATTACCGATGTAAATCTTGTTGTAATTTTTATTTGTATAAAAAGGGGATAAATTTCAAAGCTAATCTTTAAGCCCTTTTCGCACTCTGTGATTATTGGGTGTTGTTAACTGGTCTGTCTCTTCATTCCATTATAAAGCAAAGTTTTAAATGTTTCCACGATATAAATCTAAATGTTGTCAAACACAAGTGATTTTGAACCTCGAACTTGGCCCATCCATGAATTCTTGGCGCCACCAACGAAGGAACATTTCACAAGTATTCTTGAGAATGTTAAAAGCACTATTCCTCGTAATTCCCTAGCAGCCCTTTGAATATTTAAATCAATTTTAACAATAAAGTCGTTCAGATATATGACCTGCAACATTTACAGTCATTACGTCACTCTAGTGAGTATCCAATCGCAAAGACTGGCGTTTTAAAGAACTGAAGTCAGAGCTTCAACAAACGATGTTCTACTGAACTTTTGCCAAAAAGATTATTACAAGGTTTACACCTCCCTCCCCACAACCTTCGCTCAGCAATATTTTTCCATATCGCCCTAATCTATTTAGTAGAAGAGAATAAACGAAGACGCATGGTCGCCCGATATAAATGGACCTATATACTTTCAAGAAAAAATATCAGTAATGCAGGGTAATTTCCAAGAATGATTGCCGATCGAAGTAGCGGGATCCAAACGACACATATATCAAATGTGCAACTGTAAATCATTTTCGCGAGTCTCGTGGCGGGCGTTATGATAAATTATTTGTGATCCTGATTTTTTACTGTTTTCCGTCGTTCATTTACTTGCTCTTTCCTCCGCGAATTATTTGTGACTTTCTTGGGAACCCCAGATGATTTCTGTGGATACTGAGTGTGATGCCTGGTGTTCCTGACGTTTCTTTGGCGGGTTCTCTCACATGGAAAAACCTAATCCCATACTTATCCAGCGTACAGAACTGTTTGACTTTTTGCCCCCAAATATGGAGTTTTACCGGACTGTGTTGACTGTGGTGCTGCGAACTGTGTAAAATACCGTTTCAATTTCATTGCGGGCAGTCGGAAAACGAACCAATATCAGGAAGAATACGTGGTTCCGCTCTTCCATGTTATTCACACAGATGAGCGTAATTCTACTATCGTGCTGGATTCCAGAATACTCGTTACAAGCAACAGCATCAGAAACTGAGTTATCTGCAAATACCGCGTGTGTGACTATTTTGGATTTTGCCGAGAAGTCTGTTATGTGGTAGTGACAAATGACAGTGTACCAATTAGCTGACTGAGATAAGTTGTGGAAGTAGACGTATCTCATATAGCTAGATGGAAGAAGCAGAGAGGGCGACCTTCAAAAAGTGAAGCCGATCGCATTTGGGTATTCAGTGGAATAGAAAGAGATTCCCGGAAGTGTTTCGTTGTGAGAGTATTGACAAGAGACTAGGTCACTTTAATGGGTCTGATAAGGCACTTCATATTGCCTGGTAATAAAGTAATTTCCGTCGTACAAGACTCTGAAAGTTGAAGGCTACGACCACGAGTTCGTGAACCACTCTGTTGCGATTTTGTCTTCGGATGACCCCAGTGTCCACACGTCGAATTTTGAGCGGCTACAGAAATCCGTGAAGTCTTCCATTAAAAGAAAGAGAAGGGCGTCCAGGACAGAGAGACGAACCGCTATGGCAAAAAGGGAATTGTCCTAGTAGCATACACATCACATGGACTTTCACATGACGATAACACCGACGACGAATAAGGTAAGTCGTTTCTTTTGTAATTACAAGTATTTTCTTAACGCTCTTCTTTTGTCGTTGCTGTAGTGACCACCATATACTCGTAACGCCCGCCACGAGACTCGCACAATCAATTTACAATCGCACGTTCGATGTGTGGTTTGAGCCCAGCGACTTCGATGGACAATCATTCTTGGAAATTACGGAATGTTACGACATAGGGAATGGTTGCTATATTTACTTCCTCGACGAACTAATTGTCCATTACTGTTGGCAACTGAAAAAAATACGTCGTTCTCTTGAAGTCTTCCTGCAAACACTGACTGTGAGTGAAGGGGTCGCGACATAGGAACACAAGGGGCCGGAGGGTATGTACAGTGCCTGCAGAGTCGACAGCAAGCACATTTTTCCCTGTGGCATTCAGATTACGGAGAGCATCGGACAGCCCTCGCGAGCAGAAATGTTTTAATGGTCGCTGTGTTCACGGTGCGCGGAGCGGAACCTGGGGAGTCCCTTTAAATAACTCGGTTTATCAGAAGCAGACGGCGGGGATTCCGTGTTTCTGGCTGTTGGGTCGCGCTCGTCACCGTAATCCCCACGCCGCCGCCTGGGAGGGGTCCTCGGATGAGGAACAATGAGTATAGAGGCAGGAAGGGGCCTGGGGGCGGAAGGAAGGGGTAGGGGTAGGCAGGCGGCGAGGAAGCCGCAACGGGGATTACTGCGGCCGAACCAAATTAACCAGTCGGCTCAGGGCGGCATGGGGCCCGCGGCTTGTGGCTGACGCAAAATATTCGCCATTATTGCCGAAAAGAATCTGCGCAGCGACCACATTGTTTCCTCCAGGTTGCGAAACCTGAGGGGGACTTCCCTAGGATAGAGCTCCACGGCGTGGGCGAGGAAACAAAAGCTTTGTGCGACCGCTGTTTCCGCGGTACAGCTGCACGGAAGGAGACGACATACCTCAGAGTTGATGCAGTTCTGTGCGGACTCTCATTTAAAAATGACAGATATGGCACAATCGATTCGGAATAGTAATAGAGCATTGTAAACACAAAATTTTGTACATGAGTGCACGTTCAGAGACCGTGATTAGTTGCTATTGAAAGAAAAACAGCCCTCGGTCACTATTTTTAACAAATTAACCTGGTTTCAACACTGCTAGGAGTGTCTTCTTCAGAATTCAGAACAAAGAATGGTCTATATTCTATAACATGGTCACAGAATAATGACTAAAAACGTATGATACGGTATAAGTACGGAATCATCGTAAAAGACTGACAGTACTTATATGTCAATTATAAAATAATAAATATGCAAAAAGTCATTATTCTGTGACCATGTTATAGAATATAGACCATTCTTTGTTTCAAATTCTGAAGAAGACACTCCTAGCAGTGTTGAAACCAGGTTAATTTGTCAAAAATAGTGACCAAGGGCTGTTTTTCTCTCAGTTGTATTGTAAACAGATATTAGCAGCGTTTTTCAGCACAGGTCACTCTGGTTATGGTATAAGGAAATTTATAGAGAGAATTTTATTGACTTACAAGGAACTCCTCGGGCGCGAGGTCGCAAAAGGCCTATGAGGTTTGCGGAATTCTACGCCTCAAAAGTTGTCTACCATAGAACCACAGTATTTGATGCTAACGGCAACAGGGGTGGGACCGGAGGTATCCAATGGTGAGCACAGCATG
This sequence comes from Schistocerca piceifrons, assembly GCF_021461385.2. Classification (NCBI taxonomy): domain Eukaryota; kingdom Metazoa; phylum Arthropoda; class Insecta; order Orthoptera; family Acrididae; genus Schistocerca; species Schistocerca piceifrons. The sequence goes on along the minus strand of NC_060141.1, from coordinate 179,110,251 downwards.
AGACTGGGGAGCGCAGTTAAACTGCATACCATAATCGGCGAGTAACTCACAACAGTGGTACAGTGCTAGTGGTGTTGATACAAAGCAGATCAATGACAACGAGAACCCTAGCAAATGTTGGACTGCATCTTCAGCGGCAGATGCCGAAGTTAACATTTCGAGAGAAAGAAGCGCAAGGAATTTCGCAGAGTGAGAAAGAAGCGGCAGATGAAATATTGTGTTTTCTGGAAGATGAGACTCGACTGTGCGGACGGTATGCACAAGGAGTGCAATGATGACGATGCGTGCTTACTAGTGAAAGAGGTATCGAACGATGTAGTCCATCGTCCTTGTCGGATAGGGAATAGAAGTTCTCCCTCCAGTGAAACATAGTAAAAGACAATCGTCGTCCAACGAGCGGATACTAAATGTAATTACGTAAACGGAGGGTCATCCGCAGCATAGTAAAAAACCAATTATGAACGAATTACGAGTAAGTCCGCAGCGGTATGACCATGTAGTGCATAAGATAACCTACGGATATTCAAGGGACGACAAAGGGACACTCAGAACTGGTGTTTCTGCGTCTCAGGAATGCTCGATATTACACTACTGGCCATTGAAACTGCAGATGATAAACGGGTATTCATTGGACAAATATATTATATTAGAACTGACATGTGATTACATTTTCACGCATTTTGGGTGCATAGATCCTGGGAAATCAGTACCCAGAACAACCACCTCTGGCCGTAATAACGGCCTTGATACGCCTGGGCATTGAGTCAAACAGAGCTTAGATGGCGTGTACAGGTACAGCTGCCCATGCAGCTTCAACACAATACCACAGTTCATCAAGAGTAGTGACTGGCGTATTGTGACGAGCCAGTTGCTCGGCCACCATTGACCAGACGTTTTCAATTGGCGAGAGATCTGGAGAATGTGTTGACCAGGGCAGCATTCGAACATTTTGTGTATCCAGAAAGGCCCGTACAGGACCTGCAACATACGGTCGTGCATTATCCTGCTGAAATGTAGGGTTTCGCAGGGATCGAATGAAGGGTAGAGCCACGGGTCGTAACACATCTGAAATGTAACGTCCACTGTTCAAAGTTCCGTCAATGCGAACAAGAGGTGGCCGAGACGTGTAACCGATGGCACCCCATACCATCACGCCGGGTGATACGCCAGTATGGCGATGACGAATACACCCTTCCAATGTCCGTTCAAGGCGATGTCGCCAAATACGGGTGCGACCATCATGATGCTGTAAACAGAGCCAAGATTCATCCGAAAAAATGACGTTTTGCCATTCGTGCACCCAGGTTCGTCGTTGAGTACACCATCGCAGGCACTCCTGTCCGTGATACAACGTCAAGGGTAACCGCAGCCATGGTCTCCGAGTTGATAATCCATGCTGCTGCAAACGTCGTCGAATTGTTCGTGCAGACGATTGTTGTCTTGCAAACATCCCCATCTGTTGACTCAGGGATCGAGACGTAGCTACACGATCCGTTACAGTCATGCGGATATGATGCCTGTCATCTCGACTGCTAGTGATACGAGTACGTTGGGATTCAGCACGGCGTTCCGTATTACCCTCCTGAACCCAGCGATTCCATATTCTGCTAACAGTCATTGGATCTTGACCAATGCGAGCAGCAATGTCGCGATACGAAAAACCGCAATCGTGATAGGCTACAATCCGACTTTTAAAAAGTACGCATTTCTCCTCCATACACGAGGCATCACAAGAACATTTCAGCAGACAACGCCGGTCAACTGCTGTTTGTGTATGAGAAATCGGTTGGGAACTTTCCTCATGTCAGCACGTTGTAGCTGTTGCCACTGGCACCAACTTTGTGTGAATACTCAGAAAAGCTAATCATTTGCATATCACAGCATCGTCTTCCTGTCGGTTAAATTTCGCGTCTGTAGCACGTCATCTTCGTGGTGTAAATATTTCAATGGCCAGTAGTGTATTTACAGGATGTGGATGATAGTGACTTCCTATGTTATGTACATCAAACATCGTGCAATATGGATTATAGAGATTTCAAGAGAAATAGCGGTTGGTTGCATAACTTCAAACAGTGCTACAGAATTGAAAACAAAATATCAACTTGACGACTCACAGCAAACTGCGGAATCACCCAGTAGATTCATAGATGAGATCAAGAAATTTGTTTCCAACTCTGCCGAATAGGAATTTGAAGAGGAAATGCATGTGAAAGGAACCGTTGGAATAAGAGATACGAAGACAGTTATATCAATATCAACAAACATCAGTGCCTTAACGCATTTTCTATATAATTATGACGACTGTTAATCTGAATGGTAAATTGATTGGGAAGTTAGGTATTGTGCTGCGGGAATTTCTCGGTGCTCTGCCCCCTACGGTTCTTTATCGTGTGGGTGATCTTGCGAAGGTGTTAGGGAATATTTACGTCACAGGAAGCACGAGTGGAAAAATGGGCGTAAGTGAACTACACCTATGGTATGAGCATTGCTTTTGGCCAACAGGTGGTCAAAACAACTTGCTTTTGTTTGATTTCTGGTCTGTCCATAAAAATCGCACTCCTTTGTAGCAAATTACCCCTTCTGAACAATGTGTGAGATTGCAATTCATACCTCTCTGGAACCACTGGACAAATTAAGCCTCTGAATGTTTGTTTTTTCCGTGCCTATAAAACCTATTATCATACAGTCTGCAGCTACCCGTTAATGGAAAACCAATTTCACGATAAGCTCAAGAGTAGTGGAATTATGAAAGTTTAGGAAATACACTCAAGCTTTAAAGTTACGATTGACGGTAACTTCTTCACCTGACTCCTACCTATTGGCGCTGACCTCGATATATTCGGCCGAGAGTCGTTAAATGGTATCAACCAAACGAGTGGCTAGCAGTGCCAGATATTCGCCCGTAATTGCTGAGCGCCGTTATTACAACAGTGGAGACCTAGTCTTCTAAAACGCTATTCGTACTGGTGAAACGTCAGAACAACCACTAAACGACCGTCGGCCAAAATTCACGAGACTAACTCAGAAAAGTAACGCACCAGTGATTCTAGCGCTTAATATAATTTGTCATTCGATATCCACGGGTGGATAATGGCCTCCTCTAAACTTTTCCGTACACGTAAGTGGTCAGTTACACCGATAAATATCGACCATGATTTCTAATATCAACCACCCACGTTCCATTCGATCGTGTTCTTCTTGGTCTTTCATTAAATCTTGGAATTCATTTATGTGTCTTCTTGGACCAACCACCATCCATTCACGTGGCTACATATCTCAGCTTCCTTCACTTCCTTTTCATTAACTACTCAGTGCGTTTTCCGTCCCTCCAAACAATACGGCACAGGTGTCTCAACACTGCTTGCTGAGCCATTCCCAGTTTTTTACGTCCATTAAACGTCTGTGTCTCACTATGTTAAGGTAACAGTGCCGACACACTGTGACTGAACTTTCATTTTCATGCACGTCACAAGCCTTGTTTAGAAAACCATATTTAGTTTACAAAAACCATTGTACCTTCCTTTTTACACTTTCTGTTTTTTTTTTTTCTTTTGATATTGTCCCAGTCAATTTCTTCAACAGCAATAAATACTAAATTACATTGACAAGTTCTATGAGTCAATAGCTAATTTATAAAATCTTTCGTTTCAATGCATTTACTGTAGATACATTACACCTACTAAAATCGTTTTCAGATCTACTTTTGTAATTACTAAGTAAGTTGTTCTATTTGCTATTGAAGTGCCCCAGCATTACAGGCAAGCAGTGGAAAGTAATTAGCAATATGGTTCAGAAACACTTCATTAACACGCATTCTTTCCTATTGTAAAAATTTAAGCAGATGAGGATTTCCGCTATAACTGCTGTGAATAATTTTGTTGATGTGTAATCTCCTTGGCTAATTACTCTTAGAATTATCTGTTCCTATACATGCTCTTACAACTTCAAGTTTCTCTACATGGTCCCCAAAACATCTTTGTTCTACAGCGGGTCGCTTTATACTGTTATGGACTGTCTTCATGCTATCGTTTTTTGACACAAGATAAATGTGGGAACCATTTTACCAATGGGTTTGCCTGATACTAATGAATGATAACTCCTTTCTATTCCTTCGTCATCCCACATTATAGTTATCCTATATCTACCGTATATTTACGTCGAAATACGTACTTCGCAAGCGATCACACGGGCATCGCGGAGTATACCTCATTTCATCACCAGTCGGTCATATTCCTGTTTCGCTCCTAAAAACTGGAGGGCGGGAAGAACGACACTCTACATTCCACAATTTCTATGGTCTTCGTGGTTCTTACGCAAGATGTACGTTGCCGACAGGAGAACCGTCGTGTGGTTGGCGGTAAATTTCTTAGCTGGACTCCCTCTGCGGATTTTGAGTTCACGAAGCATATCCATAATACTCATATGTTGATCGAGCCGGTAAACGTATCTAGCTGCTCACCTCTGAACTGCTTCGAAGTCTTCCTTAAAGCCGACCCGGCGGAGACGCCTAACACTCTATCAGTTTGTAAGTAGGCTGTTCAGGTTTTCTATATGAAAATCACTGACTGTGCTGTGTGCAGTCTGTGGCTGGTTTGCATTGCTGGAATTTGCTATTGGACTTGGCTGTTAACAGCGCGTAGCGTTGCGCAGTTGGAGGTGAGCCGCCAACAGTGGTGGATGTGGGGAGATAGATGGCAGAGTTTTGAAAGCGGATGATCTTGACGTGTGTCCATCAGAGACAGAAAATTTGTAAGACTGGATGTCATGAACTGATATATATATATATATATATATATATATATATATATATATATATATATATATATATATATATATATATATATAATGAGTTTTGAGCACTATTAAGATAAAAAAAAATGGTTCAAATGGCTCTGAGTACTATGGGACTTAACTACTGTGGTCATCAGTCCCCTAGAACTTAGAACTACTTAAACACCGCAGCAGTCGCGCGGTTCCGGACTGCGCTAGACTGCGCTAGATCATCGCGGCCGGCACTATTAAGGTAAATACATTGTTTGTTCTCCATCCAAATCTTTCATTTGCTAACTATGCCTATAAGTAGTTAGTGCCTTCAGTAGTTAGAATCTTTTATTCAGCTGGCAGTATTGGCGCACGCTGTTTTGCAGTAGTTAGAGTAACGAAGATTTATGTGAGGTAAGTGATTTGTGAAAGGTACAGGTTATTGTTAGTCACAGCCACTCTTTTGTAGGGATTATTAAGAGTCAGATTGCGTTGCGCTAAAAATATTGTGTGTCAGTTTAAGCACAGTCACGTCTAATTTTTTTAAGGGGACGTTTCAAGTTCTCGGAATTCTCCCGACAAACCGAGGATAAACACTCGACTTCTCTACCGAAATTATATGCTCGTTCAATTTCATATCGCTTTGCGAACTTACTCCTAGGTGTTCAATCGAGGTGTCTGTGACAAGCAACGAACTACTAGTGCTGTATTCGAATACTACGGGATGGTTTTTCCTACTCATCCGAACCAACCTACATCATTCAAACATTCAGAGCTAGCTGATATTCATCATAATAACCGGATGTTCTGGTCAATTCATCCTGCATTCTCCTACGATCAATCAACGACAATAATTCCCCGTACAGTGCGTCATCAGGAAAAAGCTGACAGTCACTGTTCACTCCATCCGTCACATCGTTTATCGCTCATTTTATAAACGCACGTATTACTACTAACTTTTGCCTGTTTGCGTTCCCGCAGCCTTAAAAATAATAATCTGAGATTGCCACAAAGTCTGCTTCCCCCGCATTTTACGAGTTTTGTTATTAAACAACGGTCGGTCTTCTCCATACTTAATCCAGGTACTCCGCACATGAGGCAAACAACTGCTTGTCTGCTGCTTCCAACATAAAAGTTCTCTTAGACTTGTTGTTGGGTTTCCTGTCTCTTCTAACTTGTCGCTGTGATGGTACCATGATCACTAAACCCTGTTTCTGTACTGAAACTAGTCCGGAACCGCGCTGCTGCTACGGTCGCAGGTTCGAATCCTGCCTCGGGGCATGGATGTGTGTGAAGCCCTTAGGTTAGTCAGGTTTAAGTAGTTCTAAGGCTTGGGGAATGATGACCTCAGGTGTCCCATAGTGCTCAGAGCCGTTTGAAACATTTTTTTTGTTTTACTGAAACTGTCCATAAGGAGACGACTGTTGGTCTAAAACATTCCTTTGTGGTCGCATCGTCGAACTAGTTGCTGAAGATGGTTTCCGAAAAATGTGTTCACAACAACTTCACAAGTCAGTGTCCGTACAACCTGCAGTGGTTCCGCAGACGACCCAGTATGTACTGGATAGATTAAAGTTACCTAATACTGCATGAATTTGTTGTCCAGCATAAGCAGCATCTCGGTACAGGCTTCACAGCTGTAATCTTGGATTTGAATGAAGTTCTAGCACCAGTCGCTCTTTAAATTTTGATTCAGAAGCCATGACCCGTTTCGATCCCTACACCACTGTTCAGTGATACATGTTAGGCGTCTTTGGGGCACACAAAACGACGGTCAATTTTCTGGGTATATTATGTGTTCCCACCTCTCGCTATACGAGGCAATGCCCAACAGTGTCGAACAAGACAATTTTTGTTGTCCAGGTGTGATGGTGTGGAGAGATAAAATGTACCATGGGCTTCTGAGCTCAAAATCCTTGAACAGATTACACTCACTGAACTGCTTCTCCGTGTGCCTCGTTTCCGAGATGGATTTTGTCCTGACTTCATTTTTATGGATAAAAATGTGAAACCGCATCGAACTGCGCAACTGAAAAATCTCTTGGAACTGAAGGATAGTCGGTGAATGGACCGGCCGACCGGTTCCCTATACTTAAATCACATCCAGCACGTTTGGGGGCGCTGGTGAACGGACGGCGGTACATCCATCGGCGACAACGACCATTCAGCAGTTGGCATTCCTGCTGGATGAGGAATGGAATGACGTACTGCAAGAACTTCTTACCAGGAACTGCCAGTCACGGTGGCTGAGAAATGGAATGCCATACCGCAAGAACTCCTTACAAACCTTGCGGCCGACATGGGAGCACGTTGCATAAAATGCATTTCTAGCCATAGTGGTCTCACACACCCTATTAAGAGCCATGTATTGTCTTTTATTACGTTCAGAGGATAATCATGAATCGTAGTGTAATAATTGTCTTTGAATAAAAGAGTCATTTCTGTTTGTCTCGTACATTTCTTTCAGTTTCCTTCTGAACTATTGTGTAGCAGTTCATTCTATTTATGTACGGTATCGTTGATGTTACTTAGGGGTGGCAAATGATACTGAAAGTTAGTTTCGTCATTACGTTTTGCAAACCACTGTACTATCAATGTTGGAGAGCACAATGTATTTAGAGTAACAGATTTGGTGGGTGTTTTAAAGATGGTTAGGAACAAGAAGGATTCAGGAACAGATCGACTAAATCAGAAACTTTTTAAATATGCCATTGTTAAGTGTAAAGTACACCTACCGAAGGCCTACTCTTCGATTTTGATCGGCTTTGGATATGTTACTATGTAGAGCAAAACAAGAGACGTAATTTTTAAACGTGCCTGTGCGGTCAGTAAGAGTGAAAAACACTTCTTCGAATAAAATTGAGTTAAATATTTCTGAAACAAAAATATCGTTCTAAGAGAAATAAGAGAGAGAGAGAAAAGATTTCAACAAATCACTGTTTTCTTCTGCTCTGTCTCTCTCTGGTCTGTGACAAAGCCAACGGTAATGTAGGATGAATGGATTTATTGGAAATACAGACAAATAAACCTACCCAAGGAATACGCTTCGATTTGGATCGGCTCTGAATATGTTGTAGTGTAGAGCAAAATGAGAAACATATTTTTTTATACATGCCCATACGGTCGCTCAGTTAATATAGTAACAGACATGAAAAAAATCAAATATAAGTTCTATGTTTTTAATGTATATTACAGCAGTGCAGCCATATTTGTCGAAAAAGTCATTTTTTCGAAATCCCCTCTCGTTCAACATTTTTTAACCCTAACAATTCTACTCTTCCTCATGGTTGTACAAACTTATAATAATGTTACCACAATAATTTACAAACAGCTTCAAATATATTGTAATATCATTAAATCTCAAAAGTTTACAACCTGAAAAACAAAGAAAAATACACAAAGTGTAAAAGAAAACACATATAGAACACACGATACTTTATGTTTCATATAATGAAAGTGAAATATAGATATAAAGCAATGTATGTACACTACAACTTCAGAATATATTTGTCTGAGAAAGACTTATTAAACAATCCAGCATGACAATTGACATTGAAGAGGACGCACATCGGATGCGCGTACAGTGATGCAGAGATATTTCTAGCTTTTTTGTGACAAACGCGTGTATGGAATTGCACTTCATCAAATAAGACTGAACATGATGTTAACGATTCTACAGGTTTTGCTATCGACAAACATCGATATTTAAAACAAATTAAATGGGAGAGAGGACGTCGAAAAAAAATGACTTTTTTGAATATGGGTTCGCCTTTGTAACGTACATTAAAAAGCATAGAACTTTCAGCTGAAATTTTTTTATGTTGCATGGGGGCTTTATTAAATATAATGCATGCAAATATTTCTTAATTTTTAGTAGCTGACTGTCCGACTACGAAGTCTCGTAACCGGTTGGCCCTGACTGGTACTTGTACGCAATCTGACTGCATAGAACAACAACAAGGAATGAAAGGAAATTTCCGTTAACACAATTAATTAATTAAATCCCCAGCAACTATAAAACCTACGAAACAACAAAACACAAGCGTAGCTGTTCTGTGTGTGGAAGTGTGGTTCAACGTACACATCTGGCACGGTTCTTCCTCAATAAGACCAGATATTTTAAACACCATTTATACTGAAGTAATTAAAAAAAAACAGAAATACTATAATTGCACATAGACACCAGAAATACAGTCTAATACAAGAACACGAGCCAGATGCTTTGTTGACTGAACCTGTAACCAATAGGCAATATTGTTTAAGACATTGAAATAATACAAAAAAAGGAATTTTTTACCTTCATATATTTTGACGAAAAGCACACTCTGGTCATTACAGCATCCCCATTCCAACAATATATGTTGTCAAGCCCATCAAAACAATATGACAACATGTGAACAAGCACTCTGTTGACTGAACCACTGCTGCATCTCAACAAGCACTCTCCACTACGACTTCTCAATAAGAACTGCCAGTGGAGGCGGCGAAATAATACTCTTTGGCGCAATCTCTGGCGCTGTGGCTCAGTGTAGCCACCTTTCATATGCCCCTCCTCCACGGGCCAGAATTTGATGGTATTTTTGCCAGCATTGGTGGTGAAAATACCACCAAATTTGTTAAAAAAAGAACACAGATAGAAATAGAAGATAATATTAATAATTAAATATCACATAACTAGATAAAATTTTGGCTTTGCACTGACCTTTCAGTAACCTAATATGTAAAATACAGTAAGGAATACAAATTCTTTCATACATGTGACTTTACATAATAGTTTACACAAGTATTATGTGGTTAAACAATTCAATCAATAGCGTCAGCAATGTCGAATATGTGCAGGTAAGAGTCTCATAACATTTCACAAACAGTAATACACAAAAAATCAGTTTGTACAAATATTCACATAAAATGCTTTCCATAGTTCAATAAACAAGTAGTTGACAGTTCCAGCAGTAGGACCCAGCAATGGTCAACAGGTGCAGACACCAACGAGTGACATTATTTCAGTAGAAATAGTTCCATCAGTGGCACCCAGCAATGTTAAACAGGTGCAGACAGCAAGAAGTAACATCATTTCAGTGGAAACAGTTCTAACAGTGGCACCCAGTAATGTTGAACAGGTGCAAACACCAACATGTGACATTATGTCAGTAGAAACAGTTCCATCAGTGGCATCCAGTAATGTTGAGCAGGTGCAGACACCAACAAGTGACATCATTTCAGTAGAAGCAGTCCCATTAGCGACACCCAGTAATGTTGACAGGTGCAGACAGCAACAAGTGAAATCTAATCACTGGTTGAGCAGTTCCAACAGTGGCACCCAGCAATGTTGAGCAGGTGCAGACAGCAACAAGTGACATCATTTCAGTAGAAGCAGTCCATCAGTGGCACCCAGTAATGTTGAACAGGTGCAGACACCAACAAGTGACATTATGTCAGTAGAAACAGTTCCACCAGTGGCACCCAGCAATATTGAGCAGGTGCAGACACCAACAAGTGACATTATGTCAGTAGAAGCAGTCCATCAGTGGCACCCAGCATTGTTGAACAGGTGCAGACACCAACAAGTGACATCATCTCAGTAGAAGCAGTCCATCAGTGGCACCCAGCATTGTTGAACAGGTGCAGACACCAACAAGTGACACCATTTCAGTAGAAGCAGTTCCATCAGTTGCACCCAGCAATGTTGAACAAGGCGCAAGCACGAACAACAGTTTGAAGGCACACACAATTGCTTTTACAATATTACTATCAATGCTCTTACACTAAACATACAAATTATAATAAACACACAAATGATATCAGATAATTGTCATATTAACTATTACAAATACACAAATACCAGTAAACCTATAATATTTATGGGTGTCAGTGCAAGCCACAACAAATAAGTAAAATAATATTTAGGAGATAGGTCGGTACCAATTATTTGGGATTAGGAAGTGGAAACACACAAAACACACTCACTCATCTTTCATCCACAATAAGTACTACTGTGTAATTGAATAGTGTTAACTGTGTAAATGTAATTCTGTCCAAAATTTTATGTTCAACTTGTGTATGAAGTAGTAGTGGCAGCAATGTGTAACAGTCAATAATAGTTAGTCAACGTCGTAGTCCTCATGTCAAGACCAATGTTTGCCAAGCCAAATCAAAATGTACAGTTGCTGAACAACTGTCAGTGTGCCAAGATATGCAAATGCTTCCTTTCTCCAAAAAAAAGTATATACTGCTTAGTGATTTAACAAAGTGTGTGTGTAGACTAGCTTCCTTCTACTTGAGTGTTCTAGTCTGCCAACTTCATCTTCCTTGTTCCATATAAACCAACAAAAAAATATGCTCCTCCCTTACTTTACCTCTTGTCCACCAAAACTCCAATAACCATCAGCATCATATAATCTCAATACTTCAATAATACCTCTTACGTCGATACATATAAACCTTATCATCAATATCATTTACCTTACCTCTTGTCCACCAAAACTCCAATAATCATCAACTTCACACAATCTCAATACCTCAATAATACCTCTTCAATACGTCGACACATATAAACCTTATTACCAATATCATTTCATTTCCATAACAACTCTTTCCTCTAGTCAGTCTCCTCGAACAAGTACAGATAAAATCCTAGTGCAAACTTCAATTCATCATCCCATACAATCCGAAGACACAATGTCCACACACAACCTCTGTGTAATCCATCTGACCCAAATCTTCTACTCATTATGAATTATAAAATACATTTTGGTTACCTTGTCCATCATTAAATAAAAGAAATGCCTACATGACCTCTAACAGCCTTTAGTTTGAATAACTTTCAGTAAGTAAGTACGAGTACGGAGTGTGAATGATAGTAATAATTCACAGTGTGTACACCACTTTAAGAATCATGGCAAAACAGAAGCAAACATGTGTAGTATTTCTTGTGTCAAGTGTCACTTGCTATTTCACTTGCTCACGAAGCATGCAGTGTAATAACTGTCAATGGTCTAAACCTAGTGTTGGTATGTCATGTTGTTAGCTTCCTTCCTATTAGCATAAATTTATACAGCTTCCATAAAACCTCCAGCTCATGTGACTTCAATGAAGTTTCTTGTACCAATGTCGTCCGTCGAATTATAGCAGTTCATTTTCTTATCTTAAAATATAAGGCACTAAGTGTAAGCAAAACATGCAATAGTGAGTAAATATACCAGTAGAGAACATAATGTCAACAAGTGGATGCAGCACAATTCCTACAACGAGGCTCTGCCAAGCGAACAATCTATAATTAATACCATAGTGTGACCTAAACTCCATGTTCGTACACAGTATATCAGCATTTCTATATACCAAATTAAAGAGTAGTTATGACAACAAAACAGAAATGTGTTAATATGCAATCCATACGCAAAGCAACAAATATGTATCTTGCATAATGAACAGGTCATTAGCATCATATCAGCATAAGCAAATAAATGTTCATATGTAATCTTAATAAGTAAACATGAAGGAGCAAGCAGATAAATCACAAAATATAACCTACATACATAACCACATCAGCACGATTAATCAAGTGACAATTATAATTTAAATAAATAAGCACAGCAGGCACATAATAGAAAAATATGACATCAGTGAAAAAGCATAGCAGTCAAGCGATGCATAATATACATAAGTAACAACCCTGTTCATTAATAAAACATTGTCAAAATCAGCAAATGTAAGCAAGCACGTCGCTTCACAAGTAAATTCATAGAACATAAAATTTAGCACAAAGTATAAATCACGTAATCGCGAGCAGCAAATTACGTCTAAAGTACGTACCTAAGTGGAAATATGTTACCTGAAAAATAAACTCAATTAATCGTTACCTTTTTAGTTTATTAGTTTCTTCTTAGAAATTACATTCATCCTGAAAATTTCTCGATAGCAAGTCCTCTTAACATCGGACACACACAGAATATACCTGAAGGTCTTAAATAATTTATACATCCGTATCCTGAAAAATACTGAACGTTAATAACATAATTTATCAAGTCACAATAGCTTTATACCGAATTTAATCGGAGAAATTAGACTGTGTATTTGTTACGGCGCTCGATCAGCTGTAGGTACGCGTGACGTAGAAAGTAATTGTTTGTGGTCAACGACTGCCTTGTGTGGCCCGCAGACTTGACTGTTGCTTTGAGTATGTGCCGCCGCCGGAACACGGCGCGGTATCCTTGTACTCTCCGCGGGTTTATGTATAACTGTTAGTTTCTCTAAACTATGTCATTCCACAAAAATTATAACGTTCGATATATGATGTATTCCCTTAGAGCGCCGAGATTTAAGAGTTTTTACTTCGACAGTGTTATCATGAATAATTTTGCGAACTCTATATGGACCGTTATAAAGCAAAAAAAAATTGCGACATAAGCCTTTTCCTTTGTGAGACAAACGATGAGACTTAATTAACACCTTTTGACCAACTGACAAGATTTTTAAACGACCAGGACGTTTAGCTGAATTCTCTCCTCTAGCAGCCGCAGACGCAATATTTTGTAGAGCCAGGTTAACAACTTCAGAATGTCGCAGTATCCGTGTAGGCGGAAAAGGAACGATTTCAGAAATGCGATTTGTCGGTGCTTTATTTTTTAATATCAATATAGGCGGTAAAGAAGTTGAATCATTAGGGAGTTCATTCAGAATGTTTTGAAAAATATGAAGATACCGATCCCACGTTCTGTGATTCTGATGACAATAAAGACGGCACAATTTATTGATTTCCTTCATCCATCTCTCTGAAGCGTTAGATTGAGGGTGAAAAAGTGAAATGAAAATTGGTTTAATTTTACGACGCCGTAGAGTACGAAGCCAAATTTTAGAACGAAACTGTGATCCATTATCTGATATAACTTTATCAACGTGACCCACTTCTTTAAGAAAATGTTTGATGAAAGCATTAGATACTGAACGAGCTGTTGCTTTGTGTAAAGGTGTAAAACACACATATTTTGATGTCAATTCCACTGCTACCAAAATGTAAGCAAAACCATTAGTAGAACGAACCACTGGACCGAACAAATCGACTGCAGCCATGTCCTTTAATTTCGCTGGAATGATAGGAGACAACGGTGCACTGTGAGAAATAGTTGGCGGCTTAGCCTTTTGACATAATTTGCATTTGGCAAGAACAGATCGAATACGTTTTCCCATATTACTGAAGCAGCAATTTTCTCGTAATTTATGAAAGCATTTTCTGGGACCAAAGTGTGCATAACTGAAATGTGTGTACCAAATCAATTTACTGACCCACTCATCAGGAATACAAACTAACCAAACAGAGTTGCCGACCGATTTTCGTTTAAAAAGAATATCATTGCGAACTAAATAATACTGCCTAATCGCTACGCTTTCCTTTCTCCTCCACTTCTCCTTAATGTCCTTCCAGATTGGATCCTTATCTTGCTCCTTAGCGATGTCCTGGAGCGAAGACGAAATAAAACTTTCGAACGCAACACCTTGAATATACATCAAACAATAATTGTTTTCTTTACAGTCCTCTTCAGCACTTTGCTTCAAACCCATAGGTGCACATGATAAAGCATCAGGAATAATATGAAGAACCCTGTATGTAAACAATACTAAAATCAAATTCCTGTAGATACAGCGCCCATCGTGACAATCTTCCACGAGTTAATTTTGTTGACATAAGAAATTCCAGAGCTCGATGATTGGTGTAAACCTTAGTATGTCCGCCATACAAAAATATGCGAAATTTTGTGAAAGCCCATACAACAGCCAAAGCCTCAAGTTCCGTAATCGAATAATTCTTTTCTGATTTAGAGAGAACACGACTTCCAAATGCAATAGTTTTCTGTACTACAACGCTGTCTTCTTCTATCTCTTGAAATAAGTGTGCACCTAGGCCTTTGTATGATGAGTCCGTCGCCAAACAAAAATCTTTAGATAAATCCGGATGTGAAAGAAGTGGAGCAGCAACAAAAGCATCACGAAGTTGTTCAAATTCTGATTGAGCTTCCTCATCCCAACACCAATTAGATTTCCTTCCAGATAGTCCACATAAACGAGGTGTGGCCAAATTGTCCAATCTAACAAAGCGTCTAAGAAAATTACAGACACCAAGGAAACTACGAACATCACGTTTTGTAGTAGGAACAGCATAATTATGAATAGCGTCTAGTTTCTCTGGATCAGGAAGAATACCTTCTGTAGAAATAATATGACCAAGAAATTTCACCTGAGAATGACCAAATTCAGATTTTTCTAAGTTCACTGTAATGCCTACTCTTGCAAAATTACGTAATAATGAATCCAAAATTTTGTTGTGCTCACTCCAAGAACGTTTAGCAATAAGAATGTCGTCAACATATGAAGTAATATTGTCACGAAGATAAACAGGTAAAATTTCGTTTGAACTACGAATGAATGCTGCTGAAGGTACAGTAAGTCCAAATGGTAATTTCCGATATCACTTTTGGGTGAAATAGTCATATCCGGTTATTCTTTACCGACTCTCTAGATAGATTGATAGTAGAAGAGTTGTTTTGATAGATACAAAAATGGTAGAAGAGTAGGCAGCGGTGCAGAAAACTAAAAGGGAAATAGCACCACTACAGCTAGGGGCCCTGTGCACGCTACGGCACATATTCAGTTAGTGTAGCGAATCCCCTGAGGACTTTAATAGCGGCACATAATTTCCAGTTTATGACTTAGTGGCCAATTTGGTGGAAGTGCGTGCGTAAATTGATCTAACCATGAACATGGATGTATGTCATTCTTAGAATTGCGAAAGATCTTAAATTTCCGAACAGTTAAGAAGTGTTTATAGTCAAAGTTTTCTCCTCGTGGCGTCAAAGACCAACCGCGTCTGTCCCAGTCCGAATGTCGATTATTGTCAAGTTCGGGCGCCTGGCGCTCTCTTGTTGCATCTCGTAAATGAAACAAATTATTTTCTTCAAACACCTCTGCTATCTGTGATTCTAAATTTCTTCTGCTGTCTTTTCCTACGATTTCGCCTTCAGTTTGTTTGACTTGCTTTCGTAATGCCTCAATTTCCCTTTTAACGCGTTCATAAAATTTTCCCTTGTTTTCAACATGCTTATTTATGTTCTGGTACTCTTCGGTTTCTGAAAATGGCAATGGAGCTGTATCATCTGAATCTCTGTCCCCATTTAAACTAAAACTTGTCAGTTTATCTGAAATCTCCTCACTTCTTTCCTATAAGGCACCTATCTGTTCTTTCTGTTTATTTAACGCCGGCCGAAGTGGCCGCGCGGTTCTGGCGCTGCAGTCTGGAACTGCGAGACCGCTACGGTCGCAGGTTCGAATCCTGCCTCGGGCATGGATGTGTGTGATGTCCTTAGGTTAGTTAGGGTTAACTAGTTCTAAGTTCTAGGAGACTAATGACCTCAGCAGTTGAGTCCCATAGTGCTCAGAGCCATTTGAACCATTTTGTTTATTTACGTCTTCCGTAAGAGTCGCGACTCGGGTTTCGGTACTGACACATTTAGTAGTTAACTGTTCATACCGTTGCGTTAGGTTATTTATTCTGTCAATTGGTACGGATTCCTCGATTCTTTCAAATATTTCTTCCTTATCGTGTGCACGTTGTAAATTTAACTCTGAAAATGTCTGTACTATCACGCGATCTCTTTCTTTCTGTTCTCTGTGCTGTTCCTCTTGTCTAATTTCTATTGAAATTAAACTATTATTGTGAGCATTCAAAATCGGTTGTACTTCTTCTCTAATTTCTTTCTTTGATTCATCATTCATGTTTTTGAAACATGTCCTTATTCGTGAGCTTAACCCTGTTGCCATTGCTTCCATCTCGGTTTTAATTGTTCCTATTTGTGATCCCAAATTTAATATTGCACTCATCAACTGCTCCATATCTTCTGTCTTTAATCTCGTATTCTGAAAATTTTTTGATTGTGAAAAATTTCGAACTGTTTCCGGACTATTTTCACGGCTTATTAAATTGTTTTCCACTTCATTATTTATCATCCTGTTCTCCTGTGTTGGCGAGTTCGCCATGTCAACAATTGCGTTATTCTGACTATTCATCATTTTTGCCTTTTTCATCGATCGCGTAATCATTTACAAAACGTACAAAACTCGTCACTATACGAAAATTACACACAATGAGACTTTATCTCCAACAATACCATTCACACGAAATGTTTCCCGACAAACACGCCTAACGAACAATTAGAACCTTCACAATTGCACAAAAGTGTCAGACCTGTATACAAGACATCAAAAATTAAATTTTGCCAATATACCATTAAAAGAAAGACAAGACAACTACAAATGTTCAGTTACCAATCTACACAGGCAATGTAGACAACAATTACTAAACTACAAATTATTTCAACAATACTACTGTCTGCTATTTTTACTATCAGAAGAATTCCAAGGGACGATCCGAAGCAGCGGTCGCCACGTGCATGGGGGCTTAATTGTTTAAAATTCAAATAATTTTAATTTTTATTAGTAGCTGTCTGTCCGATTACGAAGTCTCGTAACCGGTTGGTCCTGACTGGTAGTTGTACGCAATCTGACTGCATAGAACAACAACAAGGAATGAAAGGAAATTTCCGTTAACACAATTAATTAATTAAATCCCCAGCAACTATAAAACCTTGAAAAGTCCCCCTTCAAACAATTACACAGGACTGTGCTTAACCTGACACACAATATTTTTAGCGCAACGCAATCTGACTTTCAAAAATCCCTAAAAAAAATAGCCCTGACTAACATTAACCTATACCTTTCACATATCACTTACCTCACCAAAAATCTTCGTTACTCGAACTACTGCAAAACAGCGAGCGCCACTACTGCCAGCTAAATAAAAAGATTCAAACTACGGAAGGCACTAACTACTGATAGGGATAGTTAGCAAATGAAAGATTTTAATAGAGAACAAACAATGTATTTACCTTAATAGTGTTGAAAAATCATAATATACATAACAGATCATGACATCCAGTCTTAGAAATTTCCAAACTTCGCCATCTCTCTCCCCACATCCACCACTGCTGGCGGCTCACCTCCAGCTGCGCAACGCTACGCGCTGTTCACATCCAGCTGCCGCTGCCCAACACTACAATGGCAGACAACAATGCAAACTAGCCATAGACTGCACACAGCACATCCAGTGATTTTCATACAGAGCGCTATGTAACGTTGCCAATAACAAAACATAAACAGCCTACTTGCAACCTACGAAACAACAAAACACAAGTGTAGCTGTTCTGTGTGTGGAAGTGTGATTCAACGTACACATCTGGCACGGTTCTTCCTCAATAAGACCAGATATTTTAAACACCATTTATACTGAAGTAATTAAAAAAAACAGAAATACTATAATTGCACATAGAAACCAGAAATACAGTCTAATACAAGAACACGTGCCAGATGCTTTGTTGACTGAACCTGTAACCAATAGGTATTATTGTTTAAGACATTGAAATAATACAAAAAAAGGAATTTTTTTACCTTCATATATATTGACGAAAAGAACACTCTGATCATTACAGCATCCCCATTCCAACAATATCTGTTGTCTAGCCCACCAAAACAATATGACAACATGTGAACAAGCACTCTGTTGACTGAACCACTGCTACATCTCAACAAGCACTCTCCACTACGACTTCTCAATAAGAACTGCCAGTGGAGGCGGCGAAATAATACTCTTTGGCGCAATCTCTGGCGCTGTGGCTCAGTGTAGCCACCTTTCAATGTCTGTTATGGTGTTAACTAAGCGACCATATGGGTACGTATAAAAAAATATGGCTTCTATTTTCCTTTCCAATACAGCATACTCAAAGCCGATCAAAATCGAAACAAATTCCTTGGGTAGGTTTACTTTCCTATAGGTATTTCGACTAATTTCATCATTCATACATTACTGTAGGCCTTCTCATAGTCTAAAGAGAGCAGAAATAAAATAGTTTCTTTTAGAAAAAGATTTTTCACAAATATGAAACTCAGTTTTTTTTTTTTTTTTTGGAGGGACTGTTTCATCTTCTTAACCTCCGTATGTTATGATGAAGATATGTTTCTTATTCTGCTATACATTAAAACATACCCAAAGCCGATAGAAATCGAAGAGTATCCATTGTGTCAGTTTACATGTGAGTGAAATGTGCCTCTAAATTTTGTGAATGCCTATAAATTTTTAGAAGAATGGAATTCTAAAAGCCCCAAGAGGATGAAACTGCGAAGGAGCAAACTTTTAGCACTATTTGATTTGCGTATGACCCGATTCTCCTACCTGATAGTAAAAATGCTTTTGAAGAAAATGTGATTAAATTGAATAACGGACAACATATTCTTCCAGTGGTTATATCTATAAGTAAAACGAACGTAGTTCCTGTGGAAGGAAAACAAGTAGGCAGATTAGAAATAGTGGCAAGCAATAATTATTTTTAACTACTTCACGACAAATAAAACAGTATACTAAAGTAATTCAGATTCATTTCGATATAGACAGCAATCGAATGCTATAAATGGCTGTGGAAGGAGGCAATTTACAGATACATGACAAAAGAAATAACACTAAGAGTGCACAACGTATTGGCCAAACCAGCTCTTATGAATGGTGGTGAAAACCATATTCTAACAAAAAAAAGGAATAATGAATTGAAACAACTGTAGTCACATTTCTGAGACCATATCATCGACTAACATTAAGAGCTACAGTGCGAAGTGAAAAAATAAGACAGTGAAAACATGCAGAAGTGATCAGACACTACCGAAATCAAATTGTAAGACCACATTAAAACGGCACCACCTGAGGGCCTGCTATAGGAAGTACTAGATTTTAACCAAACTGGAAGAGGGGATATAGGTCTGCCAATGAAGTTGTCGCGAGAACTCCTTTGGCTTCAGAGCGAGTCAATATCCACTCTTCTAATGGAAGAATAAGACTGTTTCCCTGTTTAAGTTGTTCATTTTGTTAACAGAAACACAAAGAGTACGAATTGTGTAGAAATGCGGTAGAAATAATTAGGCCAAAACACACACACACAAGCAGAGAGAGAGAGAGAGAGAGAGAGAGAGAGACGCACACACAGATAGAAAGAGAGAGAGACAGAGAGAATGAGAGTCATTCCTTTTTTCTCTTTAGGTAACTGACTCCGTTGTCAATGGAACTGTTTATAAGCGGGTTTCCCAGGTACAGCTGGCCTCATTTTTCTACAATGTTCTTCATAGAGTTTTTCTCACAACTATCGTGCCCAATACGTCAGTTCTCCGCACTTTTGAGGCAGGCTGTAGTGCCGTAGTTCAAATTCTCTCGGTATATATACTGATTTATTCGCAGCTCTCCCCCTAACATACACTTCCTAAGTGTCTCGTCTATTGATCAACTTTTCTCGCCAAGTTCATCCTCATAAATGGACACAACCAGCTAACGCATCGCCAAACATTGCATCAGAAACACCAGATGAAGCCCCCTTTGCACTCATTCCGCGACTCTTTTTATCATATTAACGTCCGCGCTGTTCGGATAATATGAAAACTCGCCTTAATATTTCACCCTGTTAGCGCCGTTTTTAATTTATTGCCGGAAATATTAATTTTAAATTGCCCCGCAGCCACTGCAGCTCCGACCCCTTTTTGTCCCATACATCACTGTCGGTAGCATCTGCAGCAGATTGTTATCAATTAGGAACAATGCCGCCCGCCCCCGCACATTGCCCGGGAACCCTCGGCCCCTCCCGCCTCATTCCTCCCCGCCCCCCGCGTTAATGTCTGAATTGCTAATAGACGGAGTTTTCTTGCCGCTCGCTTTCCCCATGAATACCATTAGCGTTCTCACGGCGGATAGCGGAGTCGGGTTCCCCGCAGCTGTAGCCTGTAGCGCGAGGGAGGATCGGCGTGGGCCACCCGGGTGGGTAGCAGCAGACGAGACTCAAGTAAATAATAGCGGTGGCGGGGGAGGGTGGCTGAAACAGAGAGGGGGGGGGGGGGTGAAGTGGGGGAGAGAGCGGCTTCCGAGAGCATTACCACTCCCGGTACGGGAGGCCGCTGCAGGCGCTGCCTGCGGCCAAATTAATTTGAGTTGCACGCGGGTGTTTGTACACGGGCAGATGAAACCGCTTCCACTTGGCATAGTTTACTGCGTCCCGGGCAGAGGCGCGCTGCGCTCTTTCCTGGGTGGGCGGGGCGTGGCCTGGCGCCCCGTCAGCTCGTCCCTCCGGCAGGAGTGTGCGGTTCCCGCGGCGCTAACGTGACGTGCACGTGCTTTATCGCCTGACGTAGCGGCGAGTGCGGACCTCGGAACGACGTTAGGTGCCCGCCGGCGTAAGCGGACGTGGGCGTGTGCCCTGCGGTTCTCTCCACTTATCTCGGCTACTGCAGCAGTGCGCGATGTCTTCGGACGCAGCTTTCACACTGCACAGTCCACGCTTTCAATGACGGCTTACGCTGAAGGCGTTCGATACAGTTCCGCACTGTCGCTTGATAAACAAAGTAAGAGCCTACGGAATATCAGACCAGCTGTGTGGCTGGATTGACGAGTTTATAGCAAACAGAACACAGCATGTTGTTCTCAATGCAGAGACGTCTACAGACGTTAAAGTAAACTCTGGCGTGCCACAGGGGACTGTTATGGGACCATTGCTTTTCACACTATACAGGGTGTTACAAAAAGGTTCGGCCAAACTTTAAGGAAACATTCCTCACAAACAAATAAAGAAAAGATGTTATGTGGACATGTGTCCGGAAACGCTTAATTTCCATGTTACAGCTCATTTTAGTTCCGTCACCTACGCTTCCACCTACGCTTCCACCTACGCTCAATGGAGCACTTATCATCATTTCATACGGGATACTCTACCTGTGCTGCTAGAACTTGTGCCTTTACAAGTACGGCACAACATGTGGTTCATGCACGATGGAGCTCCTGCACATTTCAGTCGAAGTGTCCGTACGCTTCTCAACAACAGATTCGGTGACCAATGGGTTGTTACAGGCGGACCAATTCCATGGCCTCCGTGCTCTCCTGACCTCAGCCCCCTTGACTTTCATTTGTGGGGCATTTGAAAGCTCTTGTCTACGCTAGCCCGGTACCAAATGTAGAGACTCTTCGTGCTCGTATTGTGGACGGCTGTGATACCATACGCCATTATCCAGGGCTGCATCAGCGCATCAGGGATTCCATGCGACTGAGAGTGGATGCATGTGCTAACGGAGGACATTTTGAACATTTCCTGTAACAAAGCGTTTGAAGTCACGGCGGTACGTTCTGTTGCTGTGTGTTTCCCTTCCATGATTAATGTGATTTGAGGAGAAGTAATAAAATGAGCTCTAACATGGAAAGTAAGCGTTTCCGGACACATGTCCACATAACATATTTTCTTTCTTTGTGTATGAGGAATGTTTCCTGAAAATTTGGCCGTACCTTTTTGTAACGCCCTGTATATAAGTCACCTAGTAGGTAGTGTCGGAAGTTCCATGCGGCTTTTCGCGGATGATGCTGTAGTATGCAGACAAGTTGCAGCATTAGAAAATTGCAGCGAAATGTAGGAAGATCTGCAGCGGAAAGGCACTTGGTGCAGGGAGTGGCAACTGACCCTTAACATAGACAAATGTAATGTATTGGGAATACATAGAAAGAAGTATCCTTTATTGTATGATTATATGATACCGGAACAAACACTGGTAGCAGATACTTCTGTAAAATATCTGGGAGTATGATTACGGAACGATCTGAAGTGGAATGCCCATATAAAATTAATAGGTGGTAAGTCTGTGAGATTCATTGGGAGAATTCTTAGAAAATGTAGTCCATTAACAAAGGAGGTGGCTTACAAAACACTCGTTCGACCTATACTTGAGTATTGCTCATCAGTGTGGGATCCGTACCAGGTCGGGTTGACAGAGAAGATCCAAAGAAGAGCGGCGCGCTTCGTCACAGGGTTATTTGGTAAGCGTGATAGCGTTACGGAGATGTTTAGCAAACTCAAGTGGCAGACTCTACAAGAGAGGCGCTCTGCATAGCGGTGTAGCTTGCTGTCCAGCTTTCGAGAGGGTACGTTTCTGGATGAGGTATCGAATATATTGCTTCCCCGTACTTATACTTCCCGAGGAGATCACGAATGTAAAATTAGAGAGATTCGAGTGCGCATGGAGGCTTTCCGGTAGTCGTTCTTCCCGCGAACCATACGCGACTGGAACAGGAAAGGGAGGTAAAGATAGTGGCACGTAAAGTGCCCTCCACCACACACCGTTGGGTGGCTTGCGGAGTATAAATGTAGATTTAGATATATTTGCGCAATTGCTGTTGTTTTATGGACATTTGGACGAGGTCCATGGCGTACACTAGCTGATTAAAAGCATTCGGAATCCAGTATGGAATACGGAACTGACCACTAGAGGAGGACCATTCAGTACAAATGGAGGCTTGGAGTACTATGTGGTCAGTCGAGAAGCAGTAAGAGCAGAATAGTTGGTTAGGAGATTTATTTATTTATTTATTAAACTACATACAGACTCACTCACAGGCTTGATAACTATGGTGAATGGTTTGCTGCTAAAAACGCTGCAGAAACCGACGCTTTGTCTTTTTCTACAGTTTGTTATTTCTCTTGTCTTTTACATTATTACATTTTTAATTAAAAAAAGACCTAGAGTTACAGGAAGTACAGTTTGAAAAAGGAAAACAAATTTTACTACATTCTTAAAAAGATAATAATAGACGAATGGAAAGATTTAGATAATAAAAGAGATCCCTTTACGTAGCTATTTTAAGAGGGAGGGCTTCATTAAATACCTCGAGCCTGTCTCACCTGAATGAACTTCGGTCGGGTGAGTTCAGCGAATCCGAACGTGAACTTGTCAATCTGTGTCTCCTGAGTAACAAATCCCTCTGGACATTGCAATCCTTCTAAATGTGGCCAAATCGAATGTTGGTGACGTGACCCCCAGGCGCACGCTTCGATTTTGATCGGCCTTCAATGAGTTGTAGTGTAGAGAAAAATAAGAGACATTTTTTTGTAGGTGCACATTCGGTCACTCAGTTGACACTATATTGTAAGACCAGAGAGAGCAGAAACAAAATGAACGCAGTACTGCAAGGACTCCTTGCCAACCTTGCGGCCAGCATGGAACACGTTGCAGAGGAGGCATTTGTAGCCACAGTGGTCACACTTCCTGTTAAGTCTTTTATAATGCTCAGACGATCATCGTGAACCGTAGTGCAATTATTGTCTTTGAGAAAAAGTGTCAGTTCTGTTTGTCTCTCTGCGAATTTCCTTCAGTTACCTTCTGTACTACGGTGTAGGAGTTCATTCTACGTACCGTATCGTATCGATCCTGTTACTCGGAAGGGACGATTCACATGAGAGTTACTTTCGTCTCAAAGTTTTTTACACCAGTTTATTATGAATGTTGGAGAGCACAATGTATTCAAAATGACAGACTTGGAAAGAATTTTAAAGTTGGTCAGGAACAAGAAGGCCACAGGAACAGATTGAATAATGAATAAATGTGAAACTTATCAAATATGGCAGTGTTAAACGGAAAAAGAGAACTGTGAAATGATTGAAAGATATTAAGTGCTTGTTGAAAATTACAGAGATATGCAAGGCAGAAAACGCACGAAAGGAAATAAAAAGAATGCACAAATTATAGGAGTATAGCCATTTTAAATGCTACTCATCAAATCCAATAGGAGAATCATTCCTCAAAAATTTGTTAGCATTCCCAAAATTTAGAGGTACATTGCACTCACAAGTACACAAGGAATATTATCATCAGCTTTGGATATGTTGTAATGTAGAGTAAAATAAGAGATATATCTTTTTATCTTTTTATATGTGGCCATGGCTCTAAGGGGCAAAAAAATTGGGTTTAATGTTTCTGAAAAAATTGCAACCACTACTGTATTGCAGCCAGTACGACTGGCAAGTGCTGCATGGTTGTTGATACATGACGATGTGCTGCCGTCCGTTACCTAGTGCATTCCAAACATGCTCGATGTGATTTAGGTCTGGGAACGGGTAGGCCAGTCTATTCATCGAATATCTTTCAGTTTCAAGAGCTCCTTCACGTGCCTAGTTCCATGCGGTCGATCTTTTTCATCCATAGAAATGAAATCAGGGCCATAGCGGGAACACGAACCAACAACCATAGCTAAACCAAGACCAGGTAGACCTCACGTGGTTTGTGGTACACTCTGTCATGCACGTACGATGGCTTGTATGTATGTACGGCGGGCGTTAAATAAGTAACGCATCACAACAGTTTCTAGGACTATTTTGGTTCATAAAAAAGCGGCATTTGTTGTAGAACACCTTGCAATATTCCCACTTCAGCCTCTACGATTTCATAGAGGTCCGATAGATGGCGGCGCTATACGTAGCCTTAAAAATGGCAGCTGTAGTGCAGGAGCGATCAAAGCAGAGAGTTGTCATTGAGCTACGTTTGCCGGAAAACCATAATGTTGCGGCCACATGTCGTAAGTGTTGCTTCACGCAGTGGAGAATGTCAAAACAGGCACACCGGTGACCGAGGCGTTGCGAAGTAGGCAGGCATAGATACCCTTGCTGACAGCAGCAGTATACCAACAGGCTGATGCAAGGAAGCACACAGACCGAGTGCCGAACGAAGCCTGGGCAGTGCTGAGTAAAGGGAAGTGAGGCCAGCACGTTAAGTTACGCTGCAATATACTGCAGGAGTAATAACAAAAAGCTACCACCGAGGGTAAAAAACGTCCTCCTGCCAGATATAAATAGTGGAACGCAGGCAGCAACAGACAGAAGCCATTAGGAAGCATTTCGGATTTGAGGACGGACGTGGTCCGTGGCCGAATGTCAATCTTCGTAGGTAACGATTCCGGAAGTCTGTTCCAGCTGGAAGGAGTCATCCGTTCGCCGCCAGATGTCAACTTCAGCTCTGGAGGTCGGCCCGAGTTCGGTCGGCACCATGGCTGACTGACTACAACGAGAACTTCCAGCAGGACCGGCTGCAGCGCAGTCTTGGTCACAGGCGCCGCCGGGGACTGACGCCTGGACTTCACGGCAACCTGGCCCCACGGCGCATGGTCCGTCCATGACGGGACCTCACGGACATCGCGACTGACGGCTTCCCAGCCGCCGGTGCAGCAGGCGTCGGCAGGTGACCTCATGGCGACGCGGATCCGTGGGCGTGTCCGTACTGGGGCGTCGGGCAGCGACGAGTTCATCTCAACCACAGGGCATCCTGGCTTCAGCGGAGCACTGGTGGCCTGAGGCTCCCGTGTGCGATCAGCGGCGCGCGTTGCGCACACTGTTGGAGAATCTACACAGCAGCAAGGCGGAGGGATCCACAGGGCTGTGCAGCGACGACGAGGGAGAAATTGTAAAGAAAGTTCAGTAAATAATTGTAAAACGCCACGCCATCTCAGTCTTTGGCGCAGCCACTGTGTCTGCTGCTAACAAGTGGTGCAGAAGTCGTAACAATAACATTGCAGACATTCATAGGCGCTTGCAGAATCTACGGAGACCTGGCAAGTGAACAAAATCACAGTGAGTCGTTGGGCAGGGCATCTTTCATCATCGCATCAAGATCGGACAACCTTTCCGATCTCTCACATGCCTGCCGGCCGCATACAGCTGTCACCCCCACCGTGTTGGAACATGCGGACACTCTCATTTGAAGTGATCGACGTACCACAAACAAACACCTCGTTGTACAGCTGGACATCTCTGTTGGTAGTGCTGACATACTCGTCCACTAGTTGGTGTTCCCAAAGGTGTGTGTCCGCTCGGCTCCTCGACATCTGACAGAAGCAACCAAGGACCATCTGGGGGCAGTTACTTGCACGTTACGAGGCTGATGGTGACAGTATTTTATCGAACTTCGTCCCAGGCGATGAAACATGGGTTTATCACTTCGAACCGGAAACAAAACGGCAATCCATGGAAGGGCGACGCACCACTGCTCCGAAGAAATTCAAACCCACACCCTCATCCGGTTAAATCGCAGCGATGGTCTGTGTCTCTAACGGGGCCATTCTGTTTGATGTCCTCCATCATGGTGCTACGATCAACTCGGAAGTGAAATGCGCTACCTTTAGGAAGTAGAAGAAACGGCGTCAGCATGTCCATCACCACAAACATGCAAACAAACTTCTTCTGTGATAACGGAAGATCTAACTAAAATCTACATTTACATCTACATTTATACTCCGCAAGCCACCCAACGGTGTGTGCGCACCAGTGACCTCACAAGGCTTTATAGGATTATTCTTCCTCATCCACACCACAGCCCGCATCTTGCGCCTTCCGACTTCCATTTCTTTGGCCCACTGCTTGAATATTGCTCACCGGTGTGGGATCCGTACCAGATAGGGTTGATAGAAGAAATAGAGAAGATCCAACGGAGAGCAGCGCGCTTTGTTACAGGATCATTTAGTAATCGCGAAAGCGTTACGGAGATGATAGATAAACTCCAGTGGAAGACTTTCCAGGAGAGACGCTCAGTAGCCAGGTACAGACTTTTGTTGAAGTTTCGAGAACACACCTTCACCGAGGAGTCAAGCAGTATATTGCTCCATCCTACCTATATGTCGCGAAGAGACCATGAGGATAAAAGCCCACACAGAGGCATACCGACAATCTTTCCTTGCACGAACAAAACGAGACTGGAATACAAGGAAGAACCGATAGAGGTACTCAGAGTAGCCTCCGCCACACACCGTCAGGTGGCTTGCGGAGTATGGATGTAGATGCTGGTGCGGATGTAGAATAAGGCATGCACTCCGCGTGGAGCGGTACATAGATGATGGGGAGTAATTGGTGCAGGAAGACGCTGGCTCGCATGAATGGTAGCAAGCGGGAGTAAGGGGCCTCCCAGTAAGCTGGTGTGAGCCCGTAGTACTGAACGAGATTATGTTGGAACAAACGGTTTTGTAGCTAAAAGAGGGTAATGTGGGATATTGGAAACCTTAATAAAACCGATCTGCTTTTAGAAAAAACAAATGTGTGGCATTACATATTGAACGCCACACGTCATTGTAGATGAACTGACGGATAGATACCGTGAGGCATTGCCTAGGGTGTTTGTAAATAACCGCGTGAAATCAACGGAAGGGATCGTTCGTGACTGCCACAGTTCTTTCCACTGTTCTTCGTAGTTCTTCATAAAAACTCGCTGTTAATCCAATTGTTGCTTACGTTTGTTACTGCATATGCGTAAACAAGTTTTACGTGTCCATATATTTGCGTTATCATCAGACATGAATCCTCTTGCTGCCTGCACTGAGACCCTTTTGTTTTAGCGAACGGTCACTCACCACAAATCCTGCAGAAACCAGGAAGCAGTCAAGAATATATAAAAGAGAAAGAAACAGGATTCTGAGGACAGAGAAAGTAAAATTCTGGACCAATATATGGTTTATGAAATGGAGGGAGCAAATCAAGTATTTGACAGCAAAAAGTTTCTCTAACTATGAAACATTTCAGGGACGGTCGAAGAAATGAAGCTTTAATTATTAATTATAAGGATCTAAAAACGCAACAGACGAATAAAGGGCTGAGGCAGGAAGAAGGAATATTCAGAAAAGTTGCTGAATGCTGAAGATCCTAAAAAAGTCTTCCCAAAACGAAGAACTGCAGAGGACATAGAGGAAGAAGGCACTGTAGTGACTCAGCCCCACACAGAGTGGTCAAGAAACAGAGGAATAATAAGGAACGAGGAGAAGATAGGTTAACGTCAGAGATTTTCGAGGCAGAGTGACAAATTTTAAAATAAAATTAGATAAAATCTACAAAGTCATACAAAGGAGGAGATCCCAAAAGAGTAAATGTCATTATCCCACTCCATAAAAAGGACAGTAGAAGTTACTGTAGTAGCTACAGAGGTATGTCTCCGATAATGGTACGATACAGAAGTGATGGTTATAAATCTTTGAAAATCTGATGCCTTTTGCTGTTTATATGTTAGAGAGTACCTGGCAGATTTCCAGAAAGGAAAATCATTCACGGATAATATTTTCAACATGAGGCAAATCTGGGAGAAGAGCTTGGAATTCAACCATCGGTTTCTTGCAACGATTGAAGAGTTGTCAAAGGCTTGTGATAGTTTGCAAAGATTAAGTACTGCAATATACTGAGGCAGATTTCCAGAAAGGAAAATCATTCACGGATAATATTTTCAACATGAGGCAAATCTGGGAGAAGAGCTTGGAATTCAACCGTCGGTTTCTTGCAACGATTGAAGAGTTGTCAAAGGCTTGTGATAGTTTGCAAAGATTAAGTACTGCAATATACTGAGGCACTGTGGCATACCAAGAAAGATAATTAACCTGGAGAAGGTGTTTATCGTGGAGACAAAAGCAAAGGCAAAATACCAGGGGGAGTTAAGTAAGGAAATCAACATCAGAAGAGATGTCATTTCACCATTGCTTTTTAATTTCGCCCTGCGGATAGTAATTCATGAAATGAGAAGAGAAAGCAAATGGAATAAGAAAATTATTGCAATTTGCAGACGACAATGCAGCCACAGCACGGTCAGAGGAAGGGTTGACTGACACTAAGGACTTAGCAAAGAATCACAATAATATTGAACTGAGGATCAACAAAGAAAAGACTGAAATGACAGAAGTATCCAGAGATGTCCCTAATAACGCCCATTGGAACATAGCTTCACGGAAAATTTTAAACATCTTGACACCTAGTTCATCAAGGATAATAATTCAAAAAATAAAGAAAAGAAAAGAAACATACTGTCAATGAGACTAACACTTATTTCATTCTGAAGGTGATAACGGCGTAAAAAATTAAGGCCTAACTTTAGCGCCTGTGATACAATGATAGTGTCAGTGTTGTTACATGGGACAGAAACGTTACATGCTACAAAAAGTTAAAAAGACTTTGTTGAACTCTGAACGGAAAGTTATGAGAGATATTGCACCAATCTGCGAAGACAACACCTGGAGGGGTAGAAAGAACCAGGAACTGTACTAATGAAACAACCGAAAGTTGTGCAGAAAATAAAAGAGCAGAGAATATGGCAAGTAGAGCAAACTGCCAGTAGGCCAAACACTTGCCGGGCCAAAGCTGTCCTTTCAGAAAACGTGATGGTGCCCGTCCAGTTGGAAGATCAAGGATGCGATGGGAACATGAATTGCTGAAGGACCTGCAGCAGCTGGGTGTCCATAAGAACTGGATCAGAGGTGCACAAGAACGCATTCTATGGAGGACCATCGTAAGGTCAGCACATGATCTTAAGGAACTGTGATCGACGATACGTACTTGTGTACAAATACGTGTGTGTACGCTTTCCGTGAAGTTTGTACCCTAAATTTCATATGGTTTTATTAACTACACATCTATCCAAAAAATGTTCCATGTAGTGTAAGCTGTTATAAATATCTTTTAACTGAAGATGATGTGAAGATCGAAACCGTTTGTGAATAAAGAAATATTTATCTGCAGCTGTTGCCTGTGGAAATACGTTTTTGAAACGTATGTGGACTGTGAGAAACTGTCTTCACAAAATGTACCACATTTAACAGTCATTACAATAATGCACCTAGGGTATATATGAAGCTAAACTTTTAAATTTTGTTAGATGGGGACGAAATAGACGAAATTACTTGCAATAAAATGAAGCTTTTTACAATCTCTTCTATTCTGTGGAGCACAGCTTAAAGGAGACATCGAAGAGTATCTAAATGAAAAATCAGCGTGTATTAAACAATTCTAATATGAAATTTTATTCAATATTATACCAATTATTAGAAAATTTTATTAACTACTACTTGAGATTGGCCAGCTGGGATAGGTTAGACGCAAGCAAGTTTCTTAAGTGGCGTACAGCTGCAAGATTTCCACTAGACCATAGGACCGTGGAGCCACGTTGTTGTTATACTCACCGCAGTCA
The DNA here is from genome assembly GCF_021461385.2 of Schistocerca piceifrons. Taxonomy (NCBI): domain Eukaryota; kingdom Metazoa; phylum Arthropoda; class Insecta; order Orthoptera; family Acrididae; genus Schistocerca; species Schistocerca piceifrons. The sequence goes on along the minus strand of NC_060141.1, from coordinate 179,079,618 downwards.
GTGGACATTTTTCTTGCTCGCCTTATTTGCTGCTTCCCATTTGCCCGGGACGTAAGAGTCAACTTTAGAAACGAACGTTCTTCAACCGCAAATAGTGCTTCTGTCAAAGTTTTCTATGAACTTTGGTTTTTTATCACTAAGGACTATTCTTTAGGAAGGAGTGTGGGTTTCACGTCCCGTCGAAAGCAGGGTCATAAGAGACTTAGACCAAGCTCAGCATATGTGAGGTATGGATACGGAACCATTCCAGAATTTACGTTAAACGATTTAGAATAAACACGGAAAATCTCAGTTCGGATAGCTACGCCAGGATTTCAGCTTTTATCCTTTAGGACTAAGGAGAACGAAGTTCAGGTCACCTGTTCGGCGCGGAATTGATCTGGTATTTATATAATGAGAAATGTCTGTATAGTCCCACTTTGCAGTTGACTCACGAGATCATGCATACCCTCCTTTTCTTCCTAACCCTGCCACCTTCCACCCAGTTTCATTATACATAGTTGTGCTCTTTGAGCAATACGTTCCTTTGGACTAAGTAGATGGCGGAGGGTAATGTGTGAAAGGATAGAAAGGTATGACGTAAATCTACAAAGTTTTAAAACTTTCGAAAAAGGGAAAGCAGGTGATGAAAGCTTCTGAGCGTTTAACGTGAAGACTTCACATGTCGACTTACTCTTCAAGTACACATTTGTTGTCTCTTACGTTCCGTGCTATGAGGGACGAATTAAAAGATTCCTTTCTAAGGCCTCGCAATGGCCTTGCCTCAGTGGATACACCGGTTCCCGTGAGATCACCGAAGTTAAGCACTGTCGGGCGTGGCCGGCACTTGGGTGGGTGCCCATCGAGCTGCCATGCGCTGTTGCCATTTTTCGGGGTGCACTCAGCCTCGTGATGCTGAGGAGCTACTCGACCGAATAGTAGCGGCTCCGGTCAAAGAAAACCATCACAACGACCGGGAGAGCGGTGTGCTGACCACACGCCTCTCCTATCCGCATCCTCAATTGTGGATGACACGGCGGTCGGATGGTCCCGTTGCGCCACTTGTGGCCTGAAGACGGAGTGCCTTTTCTAAGGCCTCGCAGTCCGCAACGGGTATGCTAATCAGAGAAAATCTTCGTGAGCATCAAGCATTCCACCGACCCACCAGGATACTCATTACGTGTCTTGAAATGATGCAAACTTTTGTCTTAAATTTTTAGCTGTGTGCTAACAAGAATTAACGTATTGTTACCTAATATATTTCATTCTAGACAAAGTTTCTTTAGTGATATCTTGTCCTGAAAATAGAAGTAGCTCTATGAAAAATATTTCTCAACATTTCGATATTTCTCTAGCAAAATGACGTAAGGTCATACGGTACGAAAAGCTGTAAGAGCCCGAAGGATCAGTTCCGTTACCTAATTTGATAACTTTTTCTGTCCTCAGCACCCGCAGGTACGTTTTCGTCGCAAAGTATGAGAGCTGAGTAGCTAAGTGTTTCGGTTAAGTATAGGGAACTGTAACGTATGTGCATGGAATGTAATGCAATGTTCGTGCTGGAGATGATGACAGATGGGAGACGGTGAAACCGGCGCCGACGCACAGCCTATTTCTGTCTAATAGCATCACGGGGGGAGGGGGGCGGGCGTACCGTCCCCATGCGATGGATGAATTGCCATTAATACCGTCGCATGCCTTCACTTCATGAAAAACTACGGGGCGGTTTGAGGATTAATCCAGGCCAATGGAACAAAGACGGGAAAATTGTCAGCAGCACACGGCATACGCGGAAAATCACCCACTCAAATACTGGCCACCCCAACAGCGTTTATCTTCGGTGACATGACGCGATAGGGTGTATAAGCCTCGGCACGGCCGTTGACGGTGTTCATCTGAACCTTAAAACAATTTAAAGAGCGACTCGATGAATAAGCACACGAAGCCGTGACATAAGGGCATAGCGCGAAGTCCAAAGTACACGCACGCAAAATTATTGACTAAAAACGATGCTAAAAATATCTTACATCATGAATCATTTTTGAATAATGTGCCGTTCATGTCGACAGCTAAGTGGTTGAAGATGTAATTGTTAACAGCTGGCTACCAGAGGAAAGAAAATCTAGGCCAGTATATGGTGTTAAATTACAGACGACTTTCATCAATAGAAACTGTTATTTGTTGGTATTACATTTCTTACACTACTGGCCATTAAGACCTCTACACCAAGAAGAAATGCAGATGATAGACGGGTATTCATTGGACAAATATATTATACTAGAACTGACATGTGACTACATTTTCACGTAATTTGGGTCCATAGATTCTGAGAAATCAGTACCCAGAACAACCACCTCTGGCCGTAATAACGGCCTTGATACGCCTGGGCATTGAGTCAAACAGAGCTTGGATGGCGTGTACAGGCACAGCTTCCCATGCAGCTTCAACACGATACCACAGTTCATCAAGAGTAGTGACTGGCGTATTAAGACGAGCCAGTTGCTCGGCCACCATTGACCAGACGTTTTCAATTGGTGAGAGATCTGGAGAATGTGCTGCCAGGGCAGCATTCGAACATTTTCTGTATCCAGAAAGGCCCGTACAGGACCTGCAACATGCGGTCGTGCATTATCCTGCTGAAATGTAGAGTTTTTTGCAGGGATCGAATGAAGGGTAGAGCCACGGTTCGCAACACATCTGAAATGTAACGTCCACTGTTCAAAGTGTCGTCAGTGCGAATAACAGGTGACCGAGACGTGTAACCAATGGCACCCTATACCATCACGCTGGATGATACGCCAGTATGGCGATGACGAATACACGCTTCCAATGTGCGTTCAGTGCGATGTCGCCAAACACGAATGCGTCCATAATGCTGCTGTAAACAGAACCTGGATTCGTCCGAAATAATAACGTTTTGCCATTCGTGCACCCAGGTTCGTCGTTGAGTACACCATCGCAGGCGCTACTGTCTGTGATGCAGCGTCAAGGGTAACCGCAGCCATGGCCTCCGAGCTGATAGTCCACGCTGCTGCAAACGTCGTCGAACTGTTCGTGCAGATGGTTGTTGTCTTGCATACGTCCCCATCTGTTGACTCAGGGATCGAGACGTGGCTACACGATCCGTTACAGCCATGTGGATAAGATGTCTGTCATCTCGACTGCTAGTGATATGTGGCCGTTGGGATTCAGCACGGCGTTCCGTATTACCCTCCTGAACCCACCGATTATATATTCTGCTAACAGTCATTGGACTCGACCAACGCGAGCAGCAATGTCGCGATCGATAAACCGCAATCGCGATAAGCTGCAATACGACCTTTATCAAAGACAGAAACGTGATGGTACGCATTTGTCCTCCTTACACTAGGCATCACAACGACGTTTCACCAGGCAACGCCGGTCAACAGCTCTTTGTGTCTCAGAAGTCGGTTGGAAACTTTCCTCATGTCAGCACGTTGTAGGTCTCGCCACCGGCGCCAACCTTGTGTGAATGCCCTGAAGAGCTAATGATTTGCATATCACAGCATCTTCTTCCTTTTGGTTAAATTTCGCATCTGTAGCACGTCATCTTTGTGGTGTGGCAATTTTAATGGCCAGTAGTGAATAATAGTTCCTGTAGCACAGTTCTATGATAATTTTTGCTAACAATGAAACAATTGACACTTTATTCCCTGCGGTCGTCACAAAAATGCGAAATAACAGTTGGATGAAGAAAACAAACATTTATTTGCTCCGGGGGCAGCTGATAAGAGAAAAATTAACTCATTCAGGCACTTCACAGTAATTCCTAGTTCAGTTTAGACAGAGCTGGACTTCAGTAAGAGATGATTGTGGCCATTGTTCTGCATATTGTGCTGCATAAGAGGCATACCAGATCATCGAAAAATGTGCTCATGAAAACTAAGACTGCAGAAATGACTAAAGTTTAACTGTACTGTTTCGCTGATAAATGGAAATAACAAAGAGCTGACGGAAACTGCGTTGCCGGGCAATGCTTTAGATTATTGATTTTTCTTTTTCGGCTTTTTTTTTTGCGAGACTGCATCATACTATGAGTTCTGGATGGAATCCGAATTCTATTAACAGTCTTTCCATCATCTTACTAAAGACAGAAGTATCTTCATGTCCAGACCAAGAGTCCAGCAAAAGCTATCAAATATTTTCTGCAAATGGTAAGAAGTTTCGGATGAAACACTGAAAATTATTCCCTCCCAATTTCCATATCCTGCTGTGTGTGTTGCAAGACTTCTGCACGTAAGCATTTTTCTTTTTAATTTTTGGCACTAATTAGCTTTGATGATCCTGCAAACAGACATAAAGCTGCGTAAACAGGAATCCACTGACACTTACCACTGGCATTGGTCTATAGACATTACGAATGTGTCACAGCGTTCATCGAGTGTGCGATTTACCTTTTCTCTCTCTCTCTCTCTCTCTCTCTCTCTCTCTCTCTCTACGTGATATAGTGCGGTTTGCGATGAACCTGACTAATTTGACTTTATACGCAGCATATTAGGTAGTAACAAGAAGCTTTGTCGTCACGTCAGCTACGAATTTCTCTACAGTGACACCTCCTCCGCCGGTCGGAGTGACCAAGCAGTTCTAGGCGCTACAGTCTGTAACCGCGCTACGGTCGCAGGTTCGAATCCCGCCTCGGGCGTGTGATGTCCTTAGGTTTGTTAGGTTTAAGTAGTTCTAAGTTGTAGGGGACTGATGACCTCAGAAGTTAAGTCCCATAGTGCTCAGAGCCATTTGAACCATTTGAACACCTCCTCAACATGTTTACTAGAGGCAAACGTCGTAATTTTTAAACTTCTTTTTTCATATAATATCCTGAATCTCGCGAACCATGTCGAAGAGGCCTGGAATTGGGTAATATCCATTTCTCTTGCAATTCAGAGCGTCCAGTCTCGTAAATCTCCCTCGATAATGGTACACTAACTCTTAACGAGCAGTCCTAAATCGTTCGAATAGTTTTTCTTTGACTCTTTTGCGAGTTTCATTTTAGCAAAAACTTCGCACTTCGTCTAAATCTTTTTTCTGCTAATACAATTAATTTTCAGATTTTACGGAACGAAACTGGCCATCCACTCTTATGTTTAAGTGTTTTCTCCCTCCTTCATTTAACGAAAAATTTATTACTTTATGGAAATTCCCACTGCACGACTCTGGACGAGCTCAGGTACATGCTTCCTGTAATGTCTGCAGCGAGAAAGTCTTTTAAACATGAAACGCTATCGTCAACATTAGGCGCAGAAAGGTGGCATCCATCGCTCTCGAAACATCAAGTGCTATCTTGGCTGGTGTCTGAGGAAGAAAACAGAACCTTCCGTCTCGCGCCGGAAGAAAAACTTACCACGAGCGTTGTAGCCGCGTGGTTTAGGGCACCTTCTCACGGTTCGCGCGGCTCTCTCCATCGAAGGTTAGAGCCCTCCCTCGGGCATGGGTGTGTGTGTCGTCCTTAGCGTAAGTTAGGATAAGTTAGATTAAGTAGTGTGCAGGCCTAGGGACCGGTGAACTCAGCAGTTTGGTCCCGTAGTACCATACCACAAATTTCCAAAGTTTCCAAAATCTTGTCAGGCTTATTATCTTAGACGATGACGAAAGTTTCTGACCACGCACGCTAATGAATATGGTTACCTGTGCATGCAAAATATTATGTTCAGCAGTATTTGGATGTCGCAAATCTGGACTAGACTGCTCTTTTATGTATAAATACTGTGGTGGCTTATCTTATGAGAACGCCCCAGAAATTGGGCTCAACAACAATGAGGAAGAGATAGAAGGAATATGTCAAGATGAAGTAGTCGGTCAAGGTGCTACAATGGATCCTGTAGATCGGATGCTTGACCGGAACCTTCCGAGTCTCCCAAAAGACCTCGATGGAACTGAAATTTGATAAAATGCTAATCTCTGATATTTAAATTTTTTAAATGTTGCCATGCCATTTTATTTTTTTATTTACACAGTTTTTTGTTTTACTTCTTCGTAAACACATATTGGTCATTATTATACACCTCGTTTTCAGTTTAGCAATCCACTCATACCACTTAAGATATGGATGAAAACGAATAAAAGTATGCATAAATGAAGAAAATTAAAAACATATACATAGAGAACAAAAATGTGCTGCTTAGAGAGCAGTCTTCCCAAAAGAAATTTCGTTTCATTGAATACATTTGACTTACAAGAAAAACAACAAAAAAGTAATTACTTTGGCTTTCGATTGTAAACGCGTAACAGTTTCTAAAACTAAAAAAGTAGATGATTTTGTAACATTAAATTTCATTTTCTACAACTTTGGTAAGTTGACATTTTTCGTCTTCAGTAGCCGTTTTTGAGTTACAGGCGTTGGAGCCGACGTTTTAGCCAAGATGACAAAAATGAACGAAATTTGACAACTGATTACGGCCGAACGGCTTCACCAATTTTGACAGTTAAAGAGGTCATTCGACCTAAAATTTAACGCTGTCTCATTTTGGTAACATTTTCAAAAGGATGCTTAGATTCCGTGTAATAGGCGAAAATCTGAAAAAGGTGCCAAAATTTCTTGGATTTTTTGCCACTAAAAGTTGTCCTTCAGGTTTTGGAGATCGAAACCTATCCGAGTAACAGGCGAAAACCTAAAAAAAGCGCCAGAATTTATTGTTTTTTTTGCCACAAAAAGTTGTCCTGAGGGTTGTAGACGTCGATAACTTAGATCCAACATACTCCCAGCTACATGCACAAGATAAAGAATTAAAATCTTTCACCCAGTTTCTTTTCATCGTGTCTGCGTTCATACTCCCAAGCTGAACATATTGCCAAATAGTTCACGCATTGTCACGTAATGCGAATCATTATGTCAAAGAAATTGCAGTTAAACTGAATCGTAATATTATATCTGTTCCAATGACTAATTGATGCGGATGACACCAGAATGTTCAGTTAAATAAATTGATTCATTCATCAAATCGACACAGAAATTGCTATGTATGCGAGTCCTAAAACAAAACGCTAAAACATCAAACAAAATCATAAAAGTGACGAAAGCATTTAAGGTTGTATATATGCATGATTAGTATTGGAACAAAATCGTAAAATGCTATTTAGTCCATTAAGGACCAACATTAAAACAAGAAATTTATTTAAATAGTGTTTATTTGATCTAATTGTACACTAATATAGACATAAATGCAAAGAAAAGAAAGAAATATGTCCTAATTGAAGTACAGCAAAATAATAAAATTATAAACAGCTGACCAGTTGCAATGGATAAAGAATTCTTTACCTAGGTTTCGACAAATATAAATTTGTCTTCTCCAGAAGGTGGCCTAAGGACAATAAACATCATAGCTTACACTAGAAAAGTATGAAACTTAAGTCAAGAATAGATTTTAACACAAATTAGCGAGCTCTTGCATTATAGAAATATGAGAACGACGACTGGTACTTACAATTTTACATTAGTAAGGATTAACGTACCATCGCCGTTTTTACAAATGTCGGCATAGATCCATTTGTCAAAAGTGAAATATAGCCCTAGAATTAAGGTTTGTCACGTAAATATAAATTAGTACATGGATCTTGCAGAGCTCACAACCGACTGAGTGTAATCGGCGAGCGTAGTTACTCTGCGACCAGGGCAGGTGGCGCTCATGGCGCGAACCATGTGCCAATTGGTGTACAAAGGCAACGTGTAAATTATCAGTATTAATAACGTCCTTGGATAAAGTAACAATAAAAAGAAGGAAGGCGGTTAACACTCCCGTTATAACAGTATGGGAGCATTGTTACAATTAATGTAGTTATACATCAACAAGGCAGATAGCGCTTAGGCCTAGATAATTACGCCCAGTGGCATATAGAGCCAAAATGTAAAAATTACTTTACTATATTAGTGAAGCCAACAAACGGTATATGTGTCAGAACTTTAAAATTGACAATAATGGCTCTTAAGACAGAATTACGAAACCTGGTACACAATCCAGTTAATACACATTCGCAGGGAAGCAAAGTTTTAGAGCCAGACAAAATCACATAAGAGCCGATGTAGTGGCAACCATACATCGTGATAAAACCACATTACATAAATGGTAGTGAGCTTAAAGCATTGAAGGTGCATAATAGCTTCCTGAGGAAATAGACCACTAAGGTTACCAGCATTAATGTTATACCATAAACAGTACAGGTTTAAAGCCTTCGAAAAATTGTCTACAAGCAAGGTTCAACTGGTCGTTCAGTATATTACCGTCCTTGAGCTCTAGATGTTTGAAAATTTGTAACTCTTCCCACAGATCTAATCTACGCCCTTTGACTTCTCTGTGTAGGATAAAAGTGTCATCTAACAGTTTAGGCGTATGACCGACTATCAAGAGGTGTTCAGCAAAATTAGAGCTGTGTATATCCTCTCCTTTTTTACCTAATAGGTGTTCTTTATATCTTGTTTTCACAGCTCTGCCTGTTTGACCAATATAATAAGAATGACAGTTATTACAGGTTAGTTTGTAAACACCTGAATTGGAAAACCAATCGCCGGCAATCTCTACTAAATGTACAAGATTTCTTTTTAAACTGTTATCTGTAGAGAAGGAGACGTTACAGTTATATTTTATTGCGTGGAACCGTTGCTGTTGTGCAGCTATGTTTAAAAGTACAGCAAAATGTTGCTTGTACGCCACTTAGGGACTATAAGGAGTCTTATTTCGTTCTGTTATGAAACGTTTGAAAACAATTTGAATGGAGATGTACATTACATTTTTGCATTTGTAAATTGTTGTACTTTTACATGACCTACACCTTCTTCTTGCTTTGTTTCCCTCCTCTATTATTATGTGGCTTACAACAGCATAGCGTATTTCTTTCGGAATAAAGCATTTGGAGGGAAGTCCGCAAGTGCATTTTCCTGTGTGTGAGGGGCTGCAGTTTCTCTGTTTCCTTCACACTCTGCAGTAGTATCTTCTGATTTCATTAGGGTCATTCATAAGTACAATATGATCGAAATTAAAGTTTTGACATATTTTCTTCATTAGCAAGGTTGTATATTTTCCATTAATTCACATGGCTGGAGCAGAGAAACACTTTTCTTTTCTTTTCTACTGTACCTTTTTGCATTCGCTATAGGCTGGATGGTGCCGTTGTCGACAGCTACTATCACAGTGGAATTGTCATTTCACTTTTACTATCATGAGTTAAGCTTTATCGTCAAGGAGAAAGTCAAACACACCCTTGCCTTTTTTCTTCATGCTTGAGGTGGATTCCTAAGGGAACTTCACAGTGCGGTTCTCCCGAACAGTGCCAGTGGCAAAAACTCACTTTTGTTTTAAAATACAAAATAAAGAATAAGAGGAAAATAAATTATCAAAATACATACAATAACGAGACGCGTCTTCAATAACTGAAAGCAAATTCATAACTACTTGTTCACCCAAAGAAAATTAAGGTGTGTCACATTCTGCCATCTTCCCACCATAAGGAATCAATTTGTACAAGTTGCTATTTGAACTGCATGAACATCACAATTTTTGTGCCAAATCTGACAGGTTTTCCTTTGATGAACATCTTGCAGGAATAGCTCCCAAAACGAGGGACCATTTCCTCGTCAACAGACAAATTATATGAAAATATTCCAAATTGAAGATATTTTTCATTGATTATATCAAAGATTGGTCATTTTTATCCAGTCTGTCATTATCAGACAAATTGATGTTTTGTTATACTGGCAAGAACTCATGCAACTTCTTATAACTGGTAATCCTTTGTCTCCATCTTTCTACAAGTACAGTTTCGTTGCAGGTACTATGTCATATCCTGAAAGAATCATTATTCCTATAAATTGCTTCAGCAATGGAATAGTTATTTGAAATGAATGGCGATTATTATCTTGTGCAAACTTATTTGTGTATTCAGTAATTTTTAAAACCCTTCTGAATCAAAGTATAGTGAAAAAAATTCATGAGGCGATAGAGCCTCTACTCTTTTCTTTATGTCTTCTGTCTTGGTTTGCTCCTTTGCTGTCGGAGAAGAAGTGTAAGTTAGTTGAACCTTCTTCCAGTTCGGAACATTTTATTTTGTTTTCGTTACATTAACCCCAATTCGTTTTCTTTTGTTAGCAGATGCACTGGGCTCTGAACCTAGAGTTGAATTCACTTTGTCTTGCTCACTACGTGCATATATTCCAAATGTACCATCGATATCAGTTACTTCCTCTTCCTCAACAAGAAGATCTTCATCAGTGTCTTCATCTGTGATATGATTAACATCTAGTGGAATGTACGTGCAGTTGATGCTGTCTGCAACCTCAAATTCTGCATCCTCATTCAATATGGCCATATGTTTTGTAGTAGACAGGGGTTTCGCGTGATACTCAGACATTCTAAAATAAGCGTAAATCTTTGTATGTACTGTCTGCATTCATTTACAGAAGAGCTGTGGTAAATTACGATTCAATTCGTAATACGAAAAAGCAAATAAAATGCAAAACTTCAATAAAACTGACTTACCAGTAGCGAATACTTGATCAAAGTTGTTGTCCCATCTGTAAACACACTGAAACTGCAACCAGATGAATAAATATCTTTCAAACAAAGGCGAACAGTAATAAACTGTTCTGTCAACCATGGAATCTCATATGTTATTATGGTAGAATGAAGCAACCGTGTTTCACAAATATATTCGGTGGTCACAAAGTTGCGTAAACGCTACATTATTGTAAGTACTAAAAAAAAATAGTTCGAATTCTGATGTTTCTAAACACTAATGTAGTAAGATAACAGAAGTTTAAAAGAAGTTCACTGTATAAAATTCATTTAAAAATCATCACGTGCTAATTAGGAAAGAAACTGGAAACTTTCCCAGTGAAATGCACAAATTTATCTGGAAGTCTGAAAATTCACAGTGCTCAACATTACGGTCAGTGATTTAATTAAAATACCTAAACTAGTTTTTTTTTTTTCAGATGTCCTGTTAACCCTCCGTTACGCACGAAAATTCGTGACATGGTTATTCGCGGGGATTATATGTATCATCCAAAGAGCAAGCAATTTATTTGTATTCTTTGAACGGTCTTTATGACTTACTTCATGATTTTTTAAATTAAATATAAATATAATACATTTAATATTCGTACACAGTACATTATATATATATATATATATATATATATATATATATATATATATATATATATATATATATATATATATATATATGTATATATATATAAAACGCTTGAAATAATTTTTGCAATAATTTAATAATGTTACATTTCAAAATAACAAATTTACATCTGTTTTCCATGTAAGCATTGAGGTGTGGGTAGCAATGCAACTACTTATCAAAATAGCATAAAAATATTTATTTCAAAACAACGACTTAACTAATAAGCATATACAAACAATAATTTAGTGACAAAGTGCAAACAAAATTGAAATAAAGTACACATTATTTGACAACGGAGTTTACACATATGTCTTTCAGATGATCTACACATGCCGGTCGGGTGGCCGAGCGGTTCTAGGCGCTACAGTCTGGAACCGCGCGATCGCTACGGTCGCAGGTTCGAATCCTGCCTCGGGCATGGATGTGTGTGATGTCCTTAGGTTAGTTAGGTTTAAGTAGTTCTAAGTTCTAGGGGACTGATGACCTCAGAAGTTAAGTGCCGTAGTGCCCAGAGCCCGTTATTGCATGCAGTGCATTATGTACTACTTGTTTTAATTCATGCTCTTCCACATATATAACATCTTCCACGTGATCCAGTAGATTTTTCTGGCTGTTCCACAATTTCTTGAGTGCCCAACAGTAATTTACCCCTCCTATAAATTTCATTTGGAAGGTTTTCAATAAGGAATCGTTGCTCCATTTGAGGCTTTATTAGTTTTTAGCTGATTTTGTTCTATAAAACCAACCCTTTTACTCCCTGATTTGAATCCATGCAGTGGTATTTATATACACATAAAAAATTTATAGCTGCAGTGTTCAAAATGTTGTAAACCCGTACCATAGGCCACCTTGTAGCACTACGTGACGCATCGTTCTGCCGGCAAAGGTGATCTAATCCCACTTTTGATATGTTATAGAAAGTAGACATTCCATTGCAAATCAGTGGGGGAGACGGGGTTGTCAGCAGCTGAATGAATAACGTAATTAGTTCAGCCTTCCTATTGATCCAGGGGGAAGGGAGGGGCTAGTATGTATCAAATGCACATTCTGATGGTTCCCTGAGGGAAGGGAAGTGGATGGCGACCTTGAACGTTTCCCCCCAAGTGTGTAACGTGACATCTGAAGTGTTACCTGGTACCAGTAGTGACCTTGACGTAAGATCATCTGTGGAAAATCACTTTCAGAAAAACATCATTTGCTTTTTTTCTCAGCTGATTCTTCTTTGCTCTGCTTCACAACAGTGCTAGTATCATCTGCAAACAACATTAATTCAGTTTCCAAACTCAGATAAAATAGCAGATCATTAACACAAAACCTGAACAGTAGATTAACATTAGCGGTAGCCAGTCAGCTATTGCGCCCGTAAGCCTCCCATACAAATAATGTGGTTTCACCCTTTTCGAACAGCCTTGTAAGGGACGTATAATATTAAGATACGCTCTAATAACCAAAAATATTACAACAATAGTCTCCTGACGCCAAATCTACTGTTCGCAATAGTTCACAGTCCGTCTTGTCGCTGCGTTTACTTTTAATGCTGCAGGTACGAAAGGATCTTAAGCTTGGGAGGTCGAGCAGGACACATTCGTTAATTAAGGCATAATTAATTAGCTTACGTTGCGGCGTTAGTGACGCTATTTGCGCTCGCTAATTCAGCGCGTGACGTCGGGCGACGCGCGGCTCGCCGTGTCTATTTAGCACGGTGTGGCGGGCCATTAATTAGGTGTCATACGCACAAAAGACGCGCTTTCCGGCGACACACGGCCAGAGTCGGCCCACCAAACTCCAATTCGCAACCCGCTGCGAGGGACGGCAGCCGAAAATTTCCCCAGGCGGTGACTTTGTTCGCGGAACAGCAGGGCGCCTTCCCGAGAACGTCTCTATCGCATGTGTCGATCCAAAAGTACCGTCAATAAGGCCGCCACTCCGTAGCTCGGGGAAATTTTATTACAGTTTTAATTGCTTTGCAAAAGAAGACAGCGACTGTTATCCCATTGCTGCATAAGTAATATATTAGTATACGACAGTAAATTTTGCTGTTTAACCTATTTTGGTTAGACAATTCTCGCCTTACGACGCTGAGGAATACAGCAGCTTCGTCATTCAGGCAGACAAGAAGTTCATCGTCAGGAGCTCGGTTCGGTACCATCTTTCTCGACTTCTAGAGTGCAATCGATACAGTTTTGCACAATCGGCTAGCAAACAAGATTTATAGGTTGGAAATGCTAAAACAGGTGCACGATTGGGGTCACATCACTTGTTTGTGTCTGAAACCAGCTGAGTAAAATTCTGCCTGTCAATGACCCATTTGTATCCAAGAAACTGGTCCGGAGATTCTCGTTAACGGAAAGGTGATATTTATTTTCTTTTCTATCTCTGGGTGTTATGGAAATACAAACTCTTCTAACAAAGCTTTTACATATGTAAATTCGCCTTCAAATCCACACGCTTCCCCAGTCAATTCGTGTTGCTGTCCTGTCCCTCCAGCATATATCGCACCAATGTTCACTGAGTAGATCCTGTTAAATTGTTTTTGCATTAAAATTCTTTGTATCACTGAGAAAATATTCAAAACTTGTAAGAAGCAATACTCTTAAATTTTATCTCTCAGACATATCGGATGCTTAATTTTGTGAGGTATGGTTAGTTTATTACAAGCAGTTCCAGCACTCTTTGGTCTTGTGTTTATTTCTCTTCTTATTTACGAAACCGTCTTCTTAAAAAGTCTTCTCTTATAGAAAAATCATTAATTATTTCTTCGATTGCAGTTTAACGTCTGCGATTTTTTTGTTGTACCTGATTCCCAGGCTAATTTCTAACTTTCATATAGTGGCAGCAAATGTTATTTGTATATAGAGGATGAACATTAATAAAACCGACAAACTACAAGGACGAATTCCTGACTGGAAATGGAGAAAAGGAGGTCACCTGAAATGCATCGTCACCACGCAATATGGCGCTGACGAATGAAAGTTCCACTTACCACATGCCGTGTTTTCCTTGTGTGTTGCAGACTGCGTGATTGACACAGCGTACTTAAAGCAGCAGAACATCCCGGTATTCATGTCGGGAATAAGCCAAGGTGGTGTTTGATACTGATGTAGAAGTTGTTCAAGGAGGAACGAACCATAATATAAAACATAAATTTGCTGAGAAGCTTATCTTGACGGCAGAGAAAATGAAAGTAGTGAATGGAACAGTTACTTGTAAAACGTGTAGTAAACCGCAAAGTGCTGACTGGAATGTCACATGTAAGTGGAGAGAAATGAGTGATTTCAGTTTCAGGTAACTTCATCAGAGATGCAGCAATTATGACATATATCATCATCAACGTCATTCTGAAACACCCCCTTGGAAAAATTAGTGAATTACCGTGCTGATAAACCTCTAACGTTATTTGATTTTCAAACAGCTGAGGAAAACTGGACGTACCCAGACATTTCTCTCTTTACTTATTCTGATCAACACTAAACTGACACACAATATTTTTAGCGCAACACAATCTGACTTTCAATAATCCCTACAAAAGAGTGGCCGTGATTAACAATAACGTGAACCTTTCATGAATTACTTACGTCAGAAAAATCTTCGTTACTCGAACTACTGCAGTACAGCGAGCGCCACTACTGCCAGCTAAATGAAAGATTCTAACTACTGAAGCACTAACTACTGACAGGCATAGTTAGGAAATGAAAGATTTTGATAGAGAACAAACAATGTATTTACCATGACATCCAATCTTCAATCTTACAAGTTTTGTTTTTCTGACAGACACACGTCCAAATCGTCCGCTCTCAAAACTCTGCCATCTGTCTTCCCACATCCATCACTGGTGGCGGTTCACCTCCAACTGCGCAACGCTATGCGCTGTTCAGATCCAACTGCCCAACAGTGCAATAGCGAATATTTCAACAATGCCAACCAGCCACAGACTGCACACAGCAGTCAGTGATTTTCATACAGAGCGCTACGTGTCGTTACCAACACAAAAACCTAAACAGCCCACTTACAGTTCTTATGACATCCGTATCTGAGTTAAACCCTTCTCGCGTCTTTCCAATGCTTGGCAACCTTCAGTTTTAAGCATACACTGCAGAATTGAAAGTGGCGCGTTTGGAAAGGACGTCGTCTATTTTAATCCTATGGCGGCTTATGCCGCCTTGCGGGTACTAGATGTACTGATGATGGTTTCGACCTCGTCCGCCAACAGATAGCGTAATGACATAGCTACCAGAGCGCCATCTGTGTCTACCCTTCAATACAGAGGCTCAGTGTGCCGCAAACGTGCGAATCACGCAAGCAACGATGCCACAGAGATGCACTCGTACGTCCTACAGCCAACTGAGCAAGTTCGAAGTGGTCAGACTGTGGCCTTCCGAGTAGCGGGATGGCCATTTCGGAGAATTTACACGCAAATTGGACGTGCTGCGTCATTCGTGCAACGATGCTGGTACCGGTGGTCACTTGAACGTTCTCACACCTGTAGATGTTCTGAGAGTCTGAGCGTCCATACAGCACAGACGTCCGCCAGTATCGTCGTACTATAAGGCCAGCAGTGGCAGATCGCACAGTTATCTCAACACAGATAAGAGGGATTGCGAACTGGTTATTGGCAGTGGGTCTACAGGCAAACACACCTCTAGCTCGTCTTCCAGTCACGCTACATCATCGACGTACACGGCTCGACTAGTGCCGTCAGAGGATCACTTGGAAGGTGGAGTGGTGCGGTGTTGTCTTCAGCGATGGATGCAGATTCTGTCTGCACACGAATGTTGGTCATTTACGCGTACGACGTAGATCAAGGGAGCGCTGTCTCGCAGAGTACATTCGTCCAATATACACTGGCCCCATGCCTGGCCTTACAGTGTTTATGAAGGGTACCCTAACCAGCGATGCGTACTTGAAGAATGTTGTTAGACCAGTTTGTAACCTCCGAACAGTAAAAAATATAATTTTGTATAGCATTCACATTCAGCGAAACGGCCGAATAAAAAATTTAATTATATAATTCACATTCAGTGTAATTACCCAAGAGTAAATATATGTATAACATTCCGTAACCTCGCAATAATAACGTGACTAACCTCCCAATAAAAATGTGACTCATACATAACCTTTCAATAATTAACTGACTGTGAATCTAAACTGGTAAATTTGGACGTCAGCAGTGCTGCGTCATACCCCTGATAGATCATTCTGAATAAATTGAAAATTCTTACCTCAATGAAGTCGCCAGATAGCCGGTATATATCTGCTCCTGTAAGAAATTTTTATTGCACATCCCAGTGCAATGCTGGCCGATAGATTTGTCATATATAAAAAGAAACAACTAATTTTTCTTTACAATAATCGGGACGACCATGGGTTGGAGAAATTAGTAAATTCCTTAAATTGAAATGAATGATTGGTCAAAAGTTAATTTTAATAAGAAAGATAATGATTAAGAGATTTTTTAAAAACTTACACATGGGACTTGACATAACAATAGTACATATGCGCGAGGCTGCTTTTACCTTATACTACATCGCTAGGCACCGCCATTGCTCCCCACGACCGGCCCAACCAACTCGATACACCAGACCCCAAGCAACTTACTCCTACTACCACGCAGTTCCTACTGCAGTCAACACTGCTCTCTGGTCTGAGATTCTTTTATAGCTTACATATCGCAGGCAGCGCGTGAGCAATCCATCGTAATTACATCTGCTCGCTATACATTCCTTATTCATGCACCTCTTACATAAAACTCCACTGGAGGGGGGGGGGGGGGGGGAATTTGGCAGCGATGGTGAGTCAATTGGACTTGCCATGAGCAACAAATTAAAAAATTTTTCTAGAATCCATTTAGTTTACCAGGTCTACAGTCACAGAGTATATACATATATATAACATTATTGATAAGTAATATAAGTACAGAACATATTAAGAAATGAAATAGACAGCAAACACACTGAGTGTAGAACCTATTAAGGAATGACAATGTGTTAGCATATTTAGGAGTACTGATCATCTTAACAAATGAAATGAGGTGCACACGTACTGTAAAAGCCTTTAGCATTTTTTTTTTCAAGAACTGAATACATTAAGAAATCAAATAAAGTGCGTATGCACTGTATAAGTCTCTAACATTTTACAAGAACTAGGAAAGGAATGGGAAAGATAGCATAATGGTTGTGGCACAGTAGGTTGCACATAGCTGCACTGAAAGTCCATATCTTTCTACAGAAGCACAACATCAAGTGAGACAATCTGAAATTCTCTTCAGTGAAGTATTTTTCATTGTAGCCAAGACACTGAAATGTTGTATTAATATTCTATGTTATCAGTTTGGTAGTACATTAGGTACACCAAACAGTATGTCCATAATAACATCTCCATCGTTTAAGGTGGTGGACAGCTTGATGTGTCAACACCACATTCTTGTAGAATCCATACCCTTACATCAATGTAGAATTAGTGCAAAAACCAAATATAGTGCTCCATGATCATGAGGAAGGACAGGACATATGGATATTGCAGTATTTGCTGGTAATTAGGTCAGAAGGTGAAGGACATTAAGTCTTATGCTGGTCATCATTCAGAATTACACTAGTGTATCAACCAATTTGATTAATTATTGGCACTCATTGGCTAGTGACTAAACATTTATGTAGTATGTATGGAGTATTACGGAACATTATTCATAAGTCATCTCATTACAGTAATTATTGGCATAGCATTTATGCGTAAGTTATCTCGTTACAGTAATCATTGGCATAGCACTTATAGAGTATAACAAAACATAATTAAGAAGTCATGTCATTGCAGTAATTATTGGCACTCATTTGCCAGTTACTAAACATTTATGTACTATGTATGGAGTATTACAGAACATTATTCATAATTCATCTCATTATAGTAAGTATTGGCATAGCATTTATGCATAACTATAAAACATCTTTCAGTATTACTCAGAAGTCATCATTCAAAACAAGAGGAATTGCATGTAGCATCAAGCTGCTAGTGTTTGTATATGACATCATGCTAGTGACGTAAGATATATATAAAATGTCAGAAATCGGAACTAGTATTGAAGGTGTTTAGTCCAATAATTCATAGACATAATGGAATCAATACATCATAAAGATTTGTATTATATTTAGGACTAGAAATATATCTTAAACTGGTAGCATTATTTATTTGTGTAATGGTAATAGCTGGGACTGATAAAAAATGTTTTGTGCTAGCAATGCATTGCAATGGGATCGATAATCAATTGCTGAGGGATGAAAATATTTGCTTTTGACTTATTGTTGGAAATACGGATTAATAACGTCATTCATCATGAGTCAGCTGTAGCAAGGTTATGAAACAAGTAGAGTATACATGACCACATTCACGAATGATACACACAACTGGGTAAAACAATATAAGTGTTAGAACAGGTTTCATAACTAAGTGCTTGTAGAACATTAATACCATGAAAAGCTTCACCTGGAAAAAATACAAAATCGATTATTGAGCTAAAAGGAAAAATGTATATTATGCTGAAAAGTAGTAAACTTCGAATTAACAGGTAATGAAAGGTGTACTTGATATGTATGTACTCTAGCTGTCTATCCCAACACATTCAGTCATTATTCTATGCGACATAAGACATACTGTCAAAATGAACTGCAACAAATACTTAAATAAGTACATAGCATTTCTTAACTAACAGAAAATATATAAACTTCATCACTATCATCATCTGCAAACAAAAACTTCATTATTCATATTACCATATTCTTCATATAACTATTCATCATCATCTATTATCATCTGCAAGAAATAGACACTTCATTATTCATTATTCATATTAGAATTACCATTTTCCTCAAACAACTATTCATTATCATTCATTATTTCATATATTATAGAGTTTCTTACTTGTAGCATATTTAATCACTAAAATTAACGTGTGTAATTATGTCTGACAGCCTGCATCAATCGCCTCGTATTCAGAAAGAAAAATAATTAGTTAAGGCTGCCATTATACAGTGTGCATAGTATATTCATGTTAATGCTTGTTAATTCTGATCCATTTACTCTTCATGACACGGTATTGCATTTTCTTTCATTCATTCCGATCGTGAAATTTCCATTTCATAGTAAACCACTGTGGTTTGTTTAGTTTATTTCTTTTACACGTTATTGCTTTCTGAAAATGATGAATATGGATTAATATCTTGCATTTAATTCATATATCCATTAAATAAAATCTTGTTTCTAGTGATATAACTAAGCATACAGCATAGCATGACAGAAAACGTATTATGTCAAAGACATAGACAGTTTTCAAGTGCGAAAATGTACACAGTATCATAATGTAGTGACAAAAAAATTTAAAAGTCAAGATATTGAGATTTCATAAGGAAAAAATGTCAAAGTCAACTTGTTTGTTACATCTTAAAGATTTCATAGTGCATACGGAGAAAAATTCTACTTTCGATAGGAAAACAATCATACATACACAAAAAATGGAAAATGTGCACAGTCTGATGTGTAACGACAAGAAAAGCGACCTGCTAACCTTACCTTGCCAGGCACTTGCCAAGAAAATATATAATCATTATCAAGAAGTGGTCATATATATATCTGGAAATGGCATTACAGTGTGATAAATCATAAAGTATGTTCATTCGGTAAAGGCTTTAATATGGGAAATATGGTGATTGCCCTTACTTTTTCTGGTTCTCAAAGTTTCGACGTGTACTACATTGGGGTGAGGAATGCTCCGATTTCTATATGGACCTGCTTATAGAAGCTCAAATTTACTACATCTACTCTTTCCTCTGTTGGATAAATAATGTGTGCGTACTAATATCTTCTGTCCAATGTGAAAGTCACGGCGTGTACAAACCCGTTTTTGCTGTATTTTCCGGCGTTTTGCGGCACGTTTGATGTTGCTGAGCGCAATGTCAATTATTTTACGATGACACAGTGGACGACATCTTGCAAAAGAAACTTATTCTTTAATTTTGTCGGGTGGTTTTCATTATAGCAGTCGGAGATAGCATAGTAGATTCATTTGGTATGGAGTTAATTACATCCTGGAATGGGAGTATGTGTGTATCCCAATCAATATGTCTTTTATGGCAGTATATTCTGCATAGTTTACCAATTTCTTTCATCAATCCTTCAGAAGGGATCGAAGAAGCGTAATACTTGGATATATGGATCGGTGAAATGTTTCTTGCTCGTAACATACGTGGCCATATCGCAGATCGAAATTGTGGTCCATTGTCGGAAATTATTGTCAATACATGCCCTACATGAAATAAAGAATATTATACAAATGCATTGGAAACAGATTTAGCAATACCTTTGCGTAACGGAGTGAAGGATATAAATTTCGAAGTGAGTTCAACAGCGACAAAGATGTAACAAAAACCTCTATTAGATCTGGGAATCGGACCAAAAATGCCTACAGCGGCCATGTGTCTCAATTTAACGGGTACAATGGGATGTAACGAAGGAATATGTGAAGTCGTGTCTGATTTAGCTTCCTGGCAGATTTTACATGACGCTAAAACTCGTCGAATACGTTTCTCCATGTTGCCAAAATAACACTTCTCTCTCAGTATAAGAAAACATTTTCTGGCTCCATAATGTGCGTAACTTAAATGAGTATACCAAATTAATTTGTTAACAAGTTCGTCAGGAAAACATAATAACCAGTTGTTGCTGTCAGGATGAGAGCGACGAAACAGAATGTTATTGCGTACAGTATAATGGTTTCTAATGGTAACGTTATTCCTATCTTGCCAAAGGTGTTCACTTTCTTTCCATACTTTGTCTTTGCTCTGCTCTTGTGCCATGTCTAGTAATGACGACGAAATGAAATTTTCAAATGCCAGTTGTTGAATATACATGACGCTGAAATTTGCTTGGCAGAAGTTGGTTGCGATGACTTGCTGATTGTTGCTGAGAGAACGGGATAGTGCGTCTACTACAATATTTTGTGTACCGGGAATGTGAACAACTGTAAAATTAAATTCCTGTAAATAAAGTTTCCATCATGCGTAAATTTAGCGGAAAGTAAAAACTGTATATCTCTATGATCTGTGTAAACGGTAATATGTCTTCCATAAAGAAAATGTGTAAATCTGATAAATGCCCAAACACCACATAATGTTTCATGTTCTGTAACAGAATAATTGCGTTCAGCAGGTGACAGAATGTGACTTGCAAAAGCAATGTTTTTCATTACTGTAGTACCGTCTTCTTCAATTTCCTGAAAAATGTGTAAGCCTAAAGCTGTGTTAGAACTGCTGGTGGCAATGGAAAAATTTCTGGTAGGATCTGGGTGTGATAAAAGTGGTGCATTCAATAAGCACGTTACAGATTAACAAACTCAGACTGTGCTTGGCTATCCCAGTACAAAGAGTGTTTTTATCCGTCAACTGGCATAATCTAGGGGTGTCAAAAGCAGAGTATATTTACGGAAAAAGTTAATTAATCCCAGAAAGCTGCGTAGTTGTTTCTTGGTCTTTGGAACAGCAAAGTCACGTAAAGCTTGGAGTTTTTCCGGGTCAGGCACAATCCCTTCTGCTGAAATTACATGTCCAAGAAAATTTATAGAAGTTTTCCCAAAGTGCGATTTGCTAAGATTAACTGTGAGTCCTTATGCACGAAAAGTATGCAACAGTTGTTCAAGAATCAGACTGTGTTCAGACCAATCAGCTTGTGCATTAAGGATGTCGTCTACATCCGTTGTGATTCTGTCTTTAAGTTCTGTCGGTAGTATAGTAATCAAACCGCGAATAAATGCTGCTGAAGAAATTGTTAACCCGAACGGTAATTTGCAAAATTGATAACAATCACCAAAATAGAGAAATGCTGTGTACTTTCTACATTTCGGATGGAGCTGAATTTGCCAAAATCCCGATTTCAAATTTAATGTGGAATAAATAGCAGTACCATGAAATTTCTGTAGAAGTTCTAGTGTCTGTGGGCGATCTGTTTCATTAATAATAATGTCGTTGACATGACGCGAATCAAGTACGAGGCGAAGTGATCCATCCTTTTTCTTAACAATATGGAGCGGGTTTATGTACGGACTAATTGCCGGTTCAATAATTTCTTGGTCAGTCATAGCTTGCAATTCTTTCCTAACTTGTCGTCTGTGGTCGTACGGAATAGGATAATGTTTAGCTTCAAATGTGTCATGCAGTTTAACTTGAAATTCATACATAAAACCGGACATAGTACCAGGGATGTTGTCAAAAACTGGAGCTTGCTGTAAAAGAATTTTGCGTAGCTGTGTACGTTCGTCGTCTGTATTTGCACTGTTCTGTTTAAGTTTATCAGAAATCATTTGCATTACGTCATAGTCAACTTTGTCTGGTGTATTGTAGTTGTGTACGTACGTATATGTGAACAATGTGGTATGACAGTCTATGTTACGCGATGTCAAAATTACCTCTGTTCGATTAATTGCTTGTTCTTCTGCAGATAAAGCGTGCTGAAATGCTGTGACATTTCGACTATTTGTATTGTTCTGTTATTTCTTCCTGACGAATTAGGTTCGGGATGATACAGACTGTCTATTTCATTTATGATAATCTGTTGTTGCGGATGATTCTGAAGCTGATAAGACCGACTGTTATTAAATGTACGCTGAAAACTGTGCTCATTACTTTTACGTCTGTCATGATAGTCATTACTATACGGCGCGTTGTGATAAGAGTTGAAATGATGTGTTCTGTACATACCGGTTTCCTTGTTGCTGTGCGTCACTATTTGGTGGGGGCGACTCTATGCGTGTAGGCGGCGAAACATTAAAGCTTGGTTGACCTTGTACATCACATTGTTGGTTAGGTATGCTAACCGGCTGGTTTTGTTGCTGTTGTGGTGAAAACCCTCTATTGTTACCAAAATGTGTCTGCGATTGCAGAAAATTATGACGATGCTGATAATTAAAATTTTATCACTTATTAAAATTATACTGGTAGTTCGGGAGTGTCTAATGAAAATTGTCACTTTCAGGTAAGACTTGTCATACCAGGTTTTCTTTACTCATTCTTAATCCTAGATATATCGTTAGTCGAAGAGTTGTTTTGACAGATATAAAGAATAGTAAAAGAGTAGGCAGCAGTGCAGAAAAGTAATGAAGAAATAGCCATACTACGGATCGGGGCCCTCTGCACGCTACGGCACATATTCATCGAAGTGTAACGAATCCCGTGAGGTCACTTACGCGCTGCAAATAAATTTTAGTTTCTGCGTTACAGGCGAAGCCGGTGGAAAAGCAAAACTAAATTGTTGTATCCAATTCAAAGGGTGAATCTGTGTTCTGTCATTATTAAATACCTTAAATTTTTTCACGAATAGAAAGTGCTTATAGTCAAAATTATCGTCTCTGTATGTCTGAACAGGTTCAGGACTGTATGATAATCTGTTTGTCTGTGACTGTTCGAAATCTAAGTCACGTACACTCTGTAAATTACCTAAATTATACTGGCTGTGTGAGTGTGATAAATGTTCAGAAAGTGGCGTATGTTGTGACATGTTAGGGGTTGAAACATTTTTCATCGCCGTCACTTCTTGCTGTAAAGATGACAGTTTTCTACGTAATGTACTATTGGACCTACCTCAGTGATTGTCTGCTGTATATTTTGGAATTCGTGTGCTTGATTGAACGGAACAAGTGACGTATCGTCAGATTTGGTGTCATTGTTATTCTCGATAACGTCAATATGACTGGCCAATTCATCAAATTCTTCATTCAGTGCTTTTATCTGATCGTCTTTTTAGTGTCAGAAGCATTAATTTGTTTTTACATTTTAAATGTGGTTTTGTTTAATTTCTTAACATCTGCTTTAACGGCATGTTCAGTAAGCTGTTCAATAGGGGTGTCAAGTTTTTCGTAAATTTGTTTTAAGTTCTCATTAGTTTGTTTGATCGACCTGTCATACCTTTCATTCAACTGTTTGAGATCTTCATTAAGTTGTAGCAATAATGCCATAACTTGATCCATGCCAAAACTAGCGACCCTATCTTCTGTGCTGTGTGATGGTGAATATGCATGTGTCACTTTTTATGTAACCATTTGGTTATTGTCTGATTCACAAAAAAGGTTTGCCAGTCGGATGTGCACTGTTGGTCACTACATCGGAATCAAATAAATCTGACATATTTTGAGTACATTGTTCACCTTCGTTAGAAACATTTGTCTGTTCATTGGGTAAATTTTGCCAATCAGGTGTGTCAAACTGGACAGCGTTCATTGTAACAGAACATGCCACATTATCAATAGATGTTAAATTAAGTGTGGACATGATTGAATTTGTTTGCTCATCATTTAGATTAGAATCATTACTGATGGTCGGCATGCACTGATTATCTATAGTTGGTGGATTATCATTATGGCACTGAGTGGCATTAAGTAAATAAGAGCAGATATATATCTGACTACTTCTCAGAAATTCACAAAAAATACGATCCTGGCAGGGTCGCCAAGTGTAACCTCCCAACAGTAAATAATATGATTATCTATAGCATTCACATTCAGCATAACCTCCCAATAAAAAATGTAATTATATAATTCACATTCATTGTAACTACCCAAGAGTAAAAATATTTATAACATTCCATAACCTCACAATAATAACGTGACTAACCTCCCAATAAAAAATGTGGCTCATTCTTAACCTTTCAATAATTAACTGACTGTGAATCTAAACTGGTAAATTTGGACATCAGCAGTGCTGCGTTATGGCCCTGAAAGATCATTCTAAATAAATTGAAAATTCTTACCTCAATGAAGTCGCCGGATAACGTGTATATATCTGCTCCTATAAGAAACTTTTCTGGCACAGCCCAGTGCAATGCTGGCCGATAGATTTGTCATGTATAAAAATAAACAACTAATTTTTCTTTACAATAATCGGGAAGACCATGGGTTGGAGAAATTAGTAAATTCTTTAAATTGAGATGAATGATTGTCAAAAGTTAATTTTTATAAGATAGATTATTATTAAGAGATTTTTTAAAAACATTTACATGGAACTTGATATAACAATAGTACATACGCGCAAGGCTGCTTTTACCTTATACTACATCGCTCAGGCACCGCCATCGCTCCCCACGACCGGCCCAGCCAACACGATACACCAGACTCCTAGCAACTTACTGCCATACAATTCCTACTGCAGTCAACACTGCTATCTGGTCTGAGACTCTCTTATAGCTTACATATCGCAGGCAGCGTGTGAGCAATCAATCGTAATTACAGCTGCTCGAGTGCGCTAGCAATAGATTGCTTAGTCATGGACCTCTCACCAGTTATTTCGCCAATCTTGGAACAGGAATGTGATTCGTTGTTCCTAAAGGATAATGCTTGCTCACACACAGCCTGTGAAACTCAATGTGCTCTGCAAGACTTGCAGTAACTTCCCTGGCCAGCACGATATCCGAACGTGTCTCCAGTCGACTATGTGTGGTGTGTGCTGGTACGAGAAGTGACGCTTGCAACACGTCACCCACCAATTCTTAGAGAATTACGTGAACAGGTCGAGCAGGATCGACCAGGCATGACATTAAGTATCCCAGGACAATATTCACCATCTGTACGATCGAATGGATGCCGGATTCAGCGCCTGCATTGCGACCTGTGGGGGCTACGCCAGTGATGATATGGATGTTTCAGCATGGATCGATACCTTGTATCCCAGAATCGCTTTTGTTATGGATCTGTAAATGTAACCATTTCACACGCAGTGGCCGGCCGCTGTGGCCAAGCCGTTCTAGACGCCGGAACCGAGTGCCAGCCGGAGTGGCCGTGCGGTTCTAGGCGCTACAGTCTGGAACCGAGCGACCGCTACGGTCGCAGGTTCGAATCCTGCCTCGGGCATGGATGTGTGTGATGTCCTTAGGTTAGTTAGGTTCAATTAGTTCTAATTTCTAGGCGACTGATGACCTCAGAAGTTAAGTCGCATAGTGCTCAGAGACATTTTTTTGAACCGGAATCGAGTGACCGCTACAGTCGCAGGTTGGAATCCTGCCTTGGGCATGGATGTGTGTGATGTCCTTAGGTTAGTTAGGTTTAAGTAGTTCTAAGTTATAAGATGTTAAGTCCCATAGTGCTTAGAGCCATTTGAACCATATCAAACCACGTTCAGCGTTGCAACAATAAAACTTGAGTGAACTGAAAACCTGCAAAAGACTTTCCTAATATTTCTTTCCAACGGTGTATACGCGTCTCTTGCAATATTTTTAATATCGCCTACTGACCTCCCATTTCATCAGCGTCTCCGAGATTGGTTATCCTTGGAGATAATGACCACCGTGCCAACCGTTCACGTGGCTACTATCCTGCCACGCCTATTTCATTTTCATTAACAAGAGCATAAACAATGACAACCGTCCACCCGCCAGCGTAGCCGAGAGCACTAACGCCATGCATTTTGGACTCGGGTAGACGCGCCGGCCCCGGATCGAATCCGCCCGGCGGATTAACGACAAGGGCCGATGTGCCGGCCAGCCTGGATGTGTTTTTTAGGGTTTTCCACATCCCACTAGGTAAATATCGGGCTGGTCCCCATGTTCCGCCTCAGTTACACGGCTCGCAGACATCTGAACACATTCGCACTATTCCATGGATTACACTCGACGTAGACAGTTGGGGTACACTAATTCCGTCTCCATGGGGTACGGTGTGGCGGCAGGATGGGCATCCGGCCACCCCTTAAACATTAACATGCCATTTCCGATTAACGATGGCTGACCCTTCGTAACTGTGGGACAAGGCTCAAGCGATAGAAAGCAAATACTGGGAGGTGACTGGTCCGTACCTGTCATACCTTTATATACGCCACCCTAAACATCCGTGTAAGCTGCTGTCTGTTGTACACAGCATGAGAACAACCAATCGCCAGACACTACAGTATGGGCCCCACATCAACTGTTTATGAAATTCCTGAAGCCACTCAAAATGGTTCAAATGGCTCTGAGCACTATGGGACTTAACTTCTGAGGTCATCAGTGCCCTAGAACTCAGAACTACTTACACCTAACTAACCTAAGGACATCACACACATCCATGCCGAAGGCAGGATTCGAACCTGCGACCATAGTGCTCACGCAGTTCCAGACTGAAGCACCTAGAACCACACGGCCCCACCAGCCGGTGGCAGTCAGGTAAAGTCCATAAGCTATGTTCCATTTGTTTCGAATACCCAGAGGACCGGCTCTGACATGATCACTAAGACTATGGAACTATTTGGAAAATTAATCTGATAAATGTTTTCACTTCCAATCCAGACTGTTCCCCAATTCATTTATTTGTTTCTCGTCCATCCTAGTAAATCTGAACATGAATCTCTCCATTGTTCAGAGAGGAACAGCTGGTTGAAAATGAGTACTAAATTAGTGGGGATGCGCTCAGCAATATGAACCTCGGAGAAAAACAGTGTTACACCAAGCTGTAATTGAAACTTACCGTTTACACCTTTCAATGCTCCGATTGCTCATACTTTACTTTTTTTAGCATTAGCGTAATATTAGATCTGTAATAGCTGACGTTTGTATACGATCCGGCGCGACCGTGAGTCAGTTAATTGTGGGTGACAGTGATTCGCGACGCTATCGGCGGCTGATGGATGACCGCCGCCTGGGGAGAGCGCCGCGACGGCTGTCGATGCCGGCCGCGGCGCCTCGCGCGCTCGTAAATCACCGTGACTGGCAGCACTGTCCGGAGGCTGGTGGCAGAGGCGGTGGCGGCGGCGGAGGCGGCGGAGGCGACGCCGTGAAGTACCGACGTGGGGCGGAAGCTGTGCTGCTCGTGTGTTCCTGCATCACTTTCGGATCTTCAGTCTCACCACGCGGCAGAAGGTCTGCTTCTGCAAATATGTCTGCATCCGTAAGTCCAACAGTAGATGTGTCATCTTTTCCGAGCAAAACTTCTTTTAGTACAACGCTCAAATTAGCAAATGATGAGTGTAGCAGACTCCATTTTTAATTCCCAGTAGTGGACGACGTTGGAGTCCACAAACAGTTCTATAGCTGTAGTCTCCCTCACAACTAAATGGGTGACAATAGTAAATGTAGTGAAACTGATGCTCTACTTTCACCAATACTGATTTCAAATTTTTACTTACTGTACGCCGAGAAACTACGCTTGTATGCAGTCGTGAGGCACATGGCAAGAAAGGAGGAATAAATTGATTGTTGGTGTTAATAACGATCATCCTTTACCTACTCTGCATTACTGCAGATGACTTGTCACTGAGCACATTTGTTGTGTGCATGCAGTACACGTGAGGCGCTTAGTTGTTTCCACTGCACTGTGTCGAATGCAAAGTTTCTGTTGTAGTTCACTAACCTGCTGTCTTCAAGTTGATGTCCCCAGCGCAGAAAACAGCTCGAAGGTCGTAGGTTCTGTATCTTGAGGCTGAAACTGACTTTTAGCGAGGTTCTGTTCTGAAATAATGTATCACGTCTTTGGGATGCCACTCACGCAGTTTAATATAGCCCCACGAGAAGACTACATGATCTTAATACAACACCTTCTGATACATCAAAGTACATTATCAAACACAATGTTTACGAAAATGTATCTTTGCAATATTTGTGGCACGTGTGTGCCTCATGACTACCGGAGTGAATCTTTTAATACTGAATACTGGCAAACACGTCCTGCCACAGACAACATGACTGTACATCTCGACTGCCTAATCCAGAGTGACGAACAAGAACTTAAATAAAAATTGGAAACACATCCTACGACAGACAACATGTCTGTTCGTCTCGACTGCCTAATCAAGAGTGACGAACAGCCCGAAACACTTCGCGCGCCATACTATAAAAGGCGTGACCCGAAAGCATCCGAAGCGCTTCGTTTGCAATTTCATCAGTCTTTCGTTTTTGATTTAAATTGTTTTTAATAATTCTAAAATGACTGATTGATAGTCAGCTGTTGAGAGATATTTATATTAAAAAGTGAAGTCATTCCAATGAGTCGTTCAACTAATAGTAATAACTATACTTTAACGTTTTGGCGCCCTTGCTCCGAACACAGCAGCCAATCACAGAGCAGTAGCATTATGCAGGCGGTCTTTCTCACGGGAATGCTACCGAATCTAACATCAGTCACAGGTTCCTCATACCACATTTCGTCATCTATATACTTCTTGCATCTCCACTGCTCTGGGGACAGCGTTTTGGAGCCTAATATGATGGCTGACTAAGCCAGAAATATCACAGGCAGAATATGGATCTGAATGTGGGGCGGGAGATGGAGCACACGATTAAATATCTCACAGTGTGCTACGTGTATACCAGGTGTCTCTGACAATATTAAAAACCAGAATTACAAATAAAATAAACTTCGAGTTTGTGGACCACATAGTGGCACACATTTGTAATATATGGATGGATGATAAAGACGTTTGTATGGGCGCGGACGCAAGGTCTTTAGCGTCCGCGCGAAAACAGATTGAGACTAGTGGCAGTAAAATACTCCAAGCAGGATGATAAAACAGCACGTAAGACACTGGTAACAAAAGTAGGAAAAGTATGTGCGTACACGCAAAGAAGCACGGAATGAAGTATTGTGTCAATAGTAAAAAATTAACTACACAGGAAGAAAGTGGTATAAGGAGTTAAAACAACATAGCAGATGGATGTGGCTGGCTGACTGCAAGAAAAGAAGGAGGATCCAGCCACTCTGCAACACACAAAAACTTCCAGCCTAAAAGTTTATTCCAGAGTCGAGACACATCAAAAACCATTAAAACCTTAGTTACACTCGTCTCATCATCAGCTAAAATAGAGGTCAGATCCCCACCAATATTTGCTTCTGACCTCTCATTACGGTATCAAATGCACTCTGTTAAAATATGGCGGATAGAGATGTGCATGCCACAAGCATGACAAAACGGGGGATCCTCTCGTCGTTGTAAAAATCTATGTGTGAGTGAGCAGTGCACAGTCTTAAGACGTGTGTGCGTCACTCCATCCCGCCTGATCAACTGGCAGGAGGAACGCCACGGCATGGTTGTTGACTTCACCAACCGCAGCTTACTGACCGTCACCGCCAGGCATTCCTAATCACACAACTGGATGCACTTCCTGTGTAGTGCAGAAACGACAGCCTGCAAGGTAATAGGACACTGTGCCACATCCTTTCCTGTGGAGGCCTGTTCATTTGCCCATATCCCTAGATGACCTGGCACCCAGCAGAATGACACCCGCTTACCCCGCCGTTGGAGCAAGTACAGTTGCTCATATATCAGCAAAACCAACTCCTCAGCAGGGTACAGGTTCTGTATCAACTGTAAGGAACCGAGGGAATCGGAGCAGACGAGAAACCGTTTGCCCCGAATACGGAGCATCTGCTCCGGTGCCTTCATGATCGGGTGCAACTCCGCTGCGAAAATGTTATACTCGTCAGGAAGGCAAATCCTGGTGACATGGTTAGCGAATATGTAACGTAGACTGCACTTGAAATATAAGAGGGGCTTTCATTTAGCAATGCGGGTTGCTTTTATTCATGACTCCAGTACACGATACTATTCCCCACTCTTTTGCCTACAAACCCATATTTTGGAACAAAAGCTCCCTTCAATGTGACGACCTTACGCCACCTTACAGATCGTCGTCGGATCCAGCTTCAATAATCTCCCGTCATCAACGTACTGCTTCCCTCCAAGTGCATCCTACATTGGGACAAACAGATGGTGGTCGGGAGATGGGAGAATCCGGGCTATAGGGAGGACGAGGAAGAAGAGTCCAATGAAGTTCTGTGAGTCCTCGGGGGCGCAGACATGTGTGAGGCCTTGTGTTGTCATGGACAAAGAGAAGTTCGTTTGCATGATTATGGCAATGAACACGCTGAAGTCGATTCTTCAGCTTCATGACGGTAGCACAGTACACTTCAGAATTGATCGTTTCTACAGAAGGAATGACGTAGCATCTTCAGAGTTCCTAAATGTTTCATCGCCCGTGTTGATGATGGACAAAAAGTTATCACGATGAACTTGTAATGCGGAAATAATTTTGCGTAGATGGACCCTTCGTTACTCCTTATGGTCTTCTGTTAGGCAAGGAGGAACCCAACGGGCCGGCCGGTGTGGCCGAGCGGCTCTAGGCGTTTAATTCTGGAACCGCGCGACCGCTACTGTCGCAGGTTCGAATCCTGCCTCAGGCGTGGATGTGTGTGATGTCCTTAGGTTAGTTAGGTTTAAGTACTTATAAGCTCTAGCGGACTGATGACCTCAGATGTTAAGTCCCATAGTGCTCAGAGCCATCTGAACAATTTTTTTGAACCTAGCGGACACACTCCTTTGAGTACCCCAACTGGTGAACGTGTGTGTCAGCTCTGCCACCAGAGACTCCAGTTGTGAAGTGAGGTGTTTGATTGTCACCCGTCGATCACCTCGAATGGGAGTGTATGCACGCTCCAATATTTCAGGAGGCGAATCACAACTCTGTCGGTACAGCTAGCGCGCGGCAGATTAAGCAGGTACGCGCGATCTTGTTACGATGATAACAGACGCCTCGCACAACGAATCAGCGAGCTTTTGTTCACCACCAGATCTCCCTAGATATTCTGCCAGCACCTATGAAGAACCACGATACTCCGGTTTTACACCAAACGAAACTCAATGACAGCTCTCTGTTTGGAACACATCTCTGTTAGAGACGCCATTTTGGAGGTCATGTATAGTGCTGCCACCTAACTTGAAGGAAGTATGAAAGAAAAAAATGTGTTGTATTACTTCTCTAACGCCCCTCGTGCATAAGCAAACAACAGTCGGTGCAGCGTCTATTGGAAAAAACGCAGCGGAAGTACTGGAGAAGAATACCAGAGGTTGTAAGCTATCCAGGTCTTTGCCAATAGTGTAGAGCAATAGGAAATTGATACAGCGATACAAACTACACTGAAGGGCTAAAGAAACTGGTATTGGCATGCGTAAACAGGCAGAATGCGGCTCTGCGGTCGGCAACGCCTATATAAGACAACAAGCGTCTGGTGCTGTTGTTAGATCGGTCACTGCTGCTACAACGGCAGTTTACCAGGATTTAGGTGAGTTTGAACTTGGCGCTATAGTCAGCGCATGAGCGATGGGTCACAGCATCTCCGAGGTAGCGATGAAGTGGGGACTTTCCCGTACGACCATTTCATGAGTGTACTGTGAATATCAGGTTTCAGGTAAAACATCAAATCTCCGACATCGCCGGAAAAAGTTCCTGCAAGAACAGGACCTACGACTGAAGAAAATAGTTCACAGACGTGCAACCCTTCCGCGGATTACTGCAGATTTGAATGCTGGGCCATCAACAAAAGTCAGCGTGCGAACCATTCAACAAAAGATCGTTTATATGAGCTTTCGGAAGCGAGGCCCAGTCCTGTACTCTTGGTGACGGCACGACACAAAGCTTTACGCCTCGCCTGGGCCCGTCAACACCGACATTCAGGTTTTGATGGCTGGAAACATGTTGCCTGGTCTGATGAGTCTCGTTTCAAATTACATCAAGTGGATGGACGTGTACGAGTATGGATACAACCTCATAAATCCATGGACCCTGCATGTCAGCAGGGGACTGTTCAACTGTTTACAGTTGCAGCGACATGGGACGGTTGATATGTCTAGATACGAGTCTGACAGGTGACACGTACTTAAGCATACAGTCTGATCACCTGCATCCATTCACGTCCATTGCGCATTCCGACGGACTTGGAAATTCCAACGGGACAGAGCGACACCCGGAATGTCCAAAACTGCTACAGAGTGGCGGCAGGAACACTCTTCTGGGTTTAAACACTTCTGCTGACCACCAAACTCCTCAGATATGAACATTACTGAGCGTATCTGGGATGCTTTATAACGTGCTGTTCAGAGGAGATCTCAACCCACTCGTACTCTTACGGATTTATGGATAGCCCTGCAGGATTCACGGTGTGAATTGCCTACTTCAGACATTAGTTGAGTCCATGGCACGTCGTGTTGTGGCACTTCTGCGTGCTCGCGGGTGCCCTACAAGATGTTAGGAAGGTGCACCAGTTTCTTTCGTTTTTGAGTGTACATAGCGATTCGTCGATAAGAATTACAATGTGAAAGGAAGTTCTAAATTATTTACGTGCTTTCAGGAGTTCCCAATGAGTCCCATTAGTCACACAGACGACATACAACGGCGAGCCGTAACGTGGTCAGCACCTGTTTAATAGCGTTGGTTCTCCCTTTGGAACGCAAACGAGTTTTGATTATGCTTGGCAGAGATATGACAAGACCTTGAAAGATTTCAGAGGGCTGTAGCATGCGATGCCTGCGTAGATGTGTACTCACTTCCTGTAGATTACATGCCTGTGCTTTGTGGGCGCAGAGTTCTCGTCAGATAGCGTCCCAGATGTGTTCAGTTGGATTCAAGTCAGGCGAATTTCATGGCCAAGAAATAAACGATATTTGGCTATCATGCTCCTCAAAGCAATGTAGCACTGTTCTGGCCTTGTGACACAATGGACCTGATGGAAGATACCATCACTGTCGTGAAA
The DNA here is from genome assembly GCF_021461385.2 of Schistocerca piceifrons. Taxonomy (NCBI): domain Eukaryota; kingdom Metazoa; phylum Arthropoda; class Insecta; order Orthoptera; family Acrididae; genus Schistocerca; species Schistocerca piceifrons. The sequence goes on along the minus strand of NC_060141.1, from coordinate 179,045,984 downwards.
TAAATGATGCAATTTGACCGCAGTAATTTTCACGTAATGCCAGATCATGAAAACCTCAATTTAAACAAACGATATTATCAGTTTAGTCCCCACAGATAACATTTAACAACATAGAAATACTCAAAAACGAATGTCAACATTTAGTAAAAGAACAAAACTGAATAAGCAATGAAGTCCTCGAGTGACGAACTGAAGCCTTTAAGTGACTTTTACTGCAGTGACTTTTACTGTATGATTACATGATGATGGCGTCCTCTTGGGTAAAATATTCCGGAGGTAAAATAGTCTCCCATTCGGATCTCCGGGCGGGGACTACTCAAGAGGATGTCGTTATCAGGAGAAAGAAAACTGGCGTTCTACGGATCGGAGCGTGGAATGTCAGATCCCTTAATCGGGCAGGTAGGTTAGAAAATTTAAAAAGGGAAATGGATAGGTTGAAGTTAGATATAGTCGGAATTAGTGAAGTTCGGTGGCAGGAGGAACAAGACTTCTGGTCAGGTGACTACAGGGTTATAAACACAAAATCAAATAGGGGTAATGCAGGAGTAGGTTTAATAATGAATAGGAAAATAGGAATGCGGGTAAGCTACTACAAACAGCATAGTGAACGCATTATTGTGGCCAAGATAGATACGAAGCCCACACCCACTACAGTAGTACAAGTTTATATGCCAACTAGCTCTGCAGATGACGAAGAAATTGAAGAAATGTATGATGAAATAAAAGAAATTATTCAGATTGTGAAGGGAGACGAAAATTTAATAGTCATGGGTGACTGGAATTCGAGTGTAGGAAAAGGGAGAGAAGGAAACATAGTAGGTGAATATGGATTGGGGGACAGAAATGAAAGAGGAAGCCGCCTGGTAGAATTTTGCACAGAGCACAACATAATCATAACCAACACTTGGTTTAAGAATCATGAAAGAAGGTTGTATACATGGAAGAACCCTGGAGATACTAAAAGGTATGAGATAGATTATATAATGGTAAGACAGAGATTTAGGAACCAGGTTTTAAATTGTAAGACATTTCCAGGGGCAGGTGTGGACTCTGACCACAATCTATTGGTTATGACCTGTAGATTAAAACTGAAGAAACTGCAAAAAGGTGGGAATTTAAGGAGATGGGACCTGGATAAACTGAAAGAACCAGAGGTTGTACAGAGATTCAGGGAGAGCATAAGGGAGCAATTGACAGGAATGGGGGAAATAAATACAGTAGAAGAAGAATGGGTAGCTTTGAGGGATGAAGTAGTGAAGGCAGCAGAGGATCAAGTAGGTAAAAAGACGAGGGCTAGTAGAAATCCTTGGGTAACAGAAGAAATATTGAATTTTATTGATGCAAGGAGAAAATATAAAAATGCAGTAAGTGAAACAGGCAAAAAGGATAAAAAAAACGTCTCAAAAATGAGATCGACAGGAAGTGCAAAATGGCTAAGCAGGGATGGCTAGAGGACAAATGTAAGGATGTAGGGGCCTATCTCACTAGGGGTAAGATAGATACCGCCTACAGGAAAATTAAAGAGACCTTTGGAGAAAGGAGAAACACTTGTATGAATATCAAGAGCTCAGATGGAAACCCAGTTCTAAGCAAAGAAGGGAAAGCAGAAAGGTGGAAGGAGTATATAGAGGGTCTATACAAGGGCGATGTACTTGAGGACAATATTATGGAAATGGAAGAGGATGTAGATGACGATGAAATGGGAGATACGATACTGCGTGAAGAGTTTGACAGAGCACTGAAAGACCTGAGTCGAAACAAGGCCCCCGGAGTAGACAATATTCCATTGGAACTACTGACGGCCGTGGGAGAGCCAGTCCTGACAAAACTCTACCATCTGGTGAGCAAGATGTATGAAACAGGCGAAATACCCTCAGACTTCAAGAAGAATATAATAATTCCAATCCCAAAGAAAGCAGGTGTTGACAGATGGGAAAATTACCGAACTATCAGCTTAATAAGTCACAGCTGCAAAATACTAACACGAATTCTTTACAGACGAATGGAAAAACTAGTAGAAGCCAACCTCGGGGAAGATCAGTTTGGATTCCGTAGAAACACTGGAACACGTGAGGCAATACTGACCTTACGACTTATCTTAGAAGAAAGATTAAGGAAAGGCAAACCTACGTTTCTAGCATTTGTAGACTTAGAGAAAGCTTTTGACAATGTTGACTGGAATACTCTCTTTCAAATTCTAAAGGTGGCAGGGGTAAAATACAGGGAGCGAAAGGCTATTTACAATTTGTACAGAAACCAGATGGCAGTTATAAGAGTCGAGGGACATGAAAGGGAAGCAGTTGTTGGGAAGGGAGTAAGACAGGGTTGTAGCCTCTCCCCGATGTTGTTCAATCTGAATATTGAGCAAGCAGTAAAGGAAACAAAAGAAAAATTCGGAGTAGGTATTAAAATTCATGGAGAAGAAATACAAACTTTGAGGTTTGCCGATGACATTGTAATTCTGTCAGAGACAGCAAAGGACTTGGAAGAGCAGTTGAATGGAATGGACAGTGTCTCGAAAGGAGGATATAAGATGAACATCAACAAAAGCAAAACAAGGATAATGGAATGTAGTCTAATTAAGTCGGGTGATGCTGAGGGAATTAGATTAGGAAATGAGGCACTTAAAGTAGTAAAGGAGTTTTGCTATTTGGGGAGCAAAATAACTGATGATGGTCGAAGTAGAGAGGATATAAAATGTAGGCTGGCAATGGCAAGGAAAGCGTTTCTGAAGAAGAGAAATTTGTTAACATCCAGTATTGATTTAAGTGTCAGGAAGTCATTTCTGAAAGTATTCGTATGGAGTGTAGCCACGTATGGAAGTGAAACATGGATGATAAATAGTTTGGACAAGAAGAGAATAGAAGCTTTCGAAATGTGGTGCTACAGAAGAATGCTGAAGATTAGATGGGTAGATCACATAACTAATGAGGAAGTATTGAATAGGATTGGGGAGAAGAGAAGTTTGTGGCACAACTTGACCAGAAGAAGGGATCGGTTGGTAGGACATGTTCTGAGGCATCAAGGGATCACCAATTTAGTATTGGAGGGCAGCGTGGAGGGTAAAAATCGTAGAGGGAGACCAAGAGATGAATACACTAAGCAGATTCAGAAGGATGTAGGTTGCAGTAGGTACTGGGAGATGAAAAAGCTTGCACAGGAAAGAGTAGCATGGAGAGCTGCATCAAACCAGTCTCAGGACTGAAGACCACAACAACAACTGCAGTAGAGTTTTGAGGTGTTCACATAATGAAGCCCACTGCAGCCTTGGAACACTAATAGCAATTCTTTGTAAGTCCGACTTCAACAGATGGTTGTGGGACCTCCGCTGTTTAGTGCAGAATGTCGAATCAAAACCACTTTCAGCAGTCTAAATTTCTAATTGTTATTTTATTTGAGTAACATTACGCCACCTTCAGTCTCCCTGACGGAATTGTAGGAAGATTCCTGTCTCTGGTCCAGTCAAAATAGGGACCAGCATTCAATGACTGGTGTCCGTAGATTTTTCACACAGCGATCCCTTGAGTCGACAGGTGATTAACGAATGGATCACTGTCTCAAAATCTACGGATACCAGTCACGAAATGCAGGCTGCTGTTTTGATGGGAATATTCCTACACGTCCGTCAGGGAGCCTAAGGTGACGTAATGTAGTGCTGAAGTTGATTGTTAAAATAAAATAACAATTGGAAATTTAGGCGGCTGAAAGATATTTTGAATCTACATACTAATAACAATTAGGGTAAAAAAGGATGGGAAACCATAACACAGAGAGAAACACAGCTAAAAAAGTCTGCAGCACCTTTCAGAGAAAATGTTATAATGATTCCCATGTTGAGATGGCAAATTAAAAAATTAAATACTGTTCTCAACAGTTAGTAGCTGGCACAGAGAAAGATGCACACACAAGTAAAATATTAACCGTGGCAGGAAAAAGAAGTAAGTGTTAAGTGTCAGTTTTCAGGGAGACCATAAGCAGTTTCAACATAAAAGTTCTCACAACATATTTATTCCTCTGTGATAGTCCTAGAGGAACGAAGTCACAGCCTTCAGTGTCGTGTGCCGAACTTAATGCTGATAGGTTAACTTCCTTCCCCAGGCATCCCACTAACTTAACAGAGAAGCAGAGAAATATAAACTGCAGGAACGCACCTGAAGTAGAAAGGGGCTCATACGGATTTGTTCACTCAGTCACAACATAGAGCCGCGTGGCACTGTACTACGCCCAGCCTTTCCCCGGTGATAATGGCACTAGTCAGTCCAGGACACGACTGCCCGAGCGAGCTCGACGGATTGGGTGAAGTCGGCATTGGACCAGTTGCCCTGTGGATCCGGAAGGTGAACACGTTCACCCCAGACAACAAAAGATATTCTCGCATATACTATCGAGCTTACATAGTGGTATGGCACAGCCCTCCTCCCCTAAAAGTAAAACTTTGGGAGGGAGGTTTGAGAATTGGATAGACTAACAGTCCTCTCCAGACACACCAGTTTTTACCTGGTTTAGCGGAACTTTGTGTTTTTTGCATGTTTTTAAGTTCCTGACTATTAAATATACAGATCTAGGTATCTCACTGACCACATGGGGACCTACAAAACACGGCAGTAACGTAACTGAGATCTTCTGATCCACTTTACTATGCACCTATAGGTTCCTAATAAAAACACAGTCACCTATCCAAAACATTGGTTCTAGCTTTGAAGCTCTCGCGATGAGCTAAACCAATGTCATTAACAGATTTCGTCCAATTTCATCTAAGAATATCGTGACCAACAGGCATGCATGTCCAAAGGAGCTCTGCATCGTAATCAGAATAACAAAGGCACTGCAATAACGTAATTTAGTAGTTTGGTTGTCACTGCCTTTTATTTCACTAACCACAATACTGAACGCTGAAATTTTCACTGCCAACTGAGCTATCCGTCCCATTATACAACGAGGTGCCAAAACGCAGCTCACAGCTCAGTTTCGGTCTCAAGAAAGAATTTCCTGTGTTCTTGATAGACTTTAGTTTTTTCTTAACCGAAGTGAGCAGACAATGTCTCCAGGTCATACACAAAATATTTAAGCTCACCAATAAAAAGAGCTCTTGAGGCATACACTACTGGCCAACGATATCCCTGGTAATAATGCAACATAGCAGAAGCACTACCTGTAATGGAAGGCTGTGTCTGCAATATGTATTTTCGTTGAAAATCGGATATAACGAGGACAGGAGTGTCTAAAGGGACTTGCTGAATCTCGCTCTGAACAAACGGCTTACCTATGTGCCAGTGGTGATGAAGTGGCTCAGCCTTCTGAGCAAAACCAGAAATATGTTTTCTAAAAAATTAACAATGCCAATAAAACATACTATTCATTTCTTATCTATAGGAGGAATAAATTAGTAAATCGCTCATTGTCATTCCTTCTTCCTGACGCAGAGACGGCCAACATAGGATGTTTCTGCTTGAGTGAAATCGACCGTATTAGGTTTTATAGTCAATCCCGCATCCCTGAGGCAAGTTGAAAACTTATTGAGCTCTGACAGATGTTCAGGAAAGGACTGACTATAAATTGCAATCTTATGAAGGTAACTGCACACGCACTTGAATTTAAGTTCGCCAAGATCTCTGTCAAACAAATGGGATAGCAAAGGCGCATTAGAAAGAAAAACCGAAGGACACCCTATAAAATACAAATAAATTCTCATCAATGTAAAATGCTATCAAAGGCTTAGATTGTCTAGCAAGTGCGATTTGATGATAAGCCTAATTCAAATCAAGAACAGTAAAATAATGTGCGCCAGAAAACTAAATGAAGCAGATGTGGAGTTCAGACAAGGTCTTAAACCGCAAAGCAACGTTGCTTGAGGGCACTATTGTCATCTAGGCCTGTAACCGTCTCCTTTCCGTTTTAATATCGGAAACATGGAAGATGCGTACGGAGGTACCGAGTTGATAATAACACTTTCCACAAGTAACTAATCAATTACTTTTCTCAACTCCTGTGTCTTAGATGGTGACAAATAGTAGGGGAAACCCTAACAGGGTAACGGACGGTTGGCTGAATTTTACTAATAAGTCCAAAATGGTTACTCAAAACGTCTATGAGCTGGTGAAATGCAATAATTGACCAGCTAGCTCATTAGGTAAAGGTCTTACTTAAATTTCAGATTTATTGGTGCTAAGCTTATTAGCTCGAGGAATGAAGAATGCCTACACAAGGGACAATATTTCTCAGGGCTAAATTTGAACGACAGTATAGTGGCACAATAATCAAGAAGTATTGGCTCTACCAAAACAAATACTAACGAAAAGATGTTAACCTACGAAGATCCCAATGGGTAAGGAGAACTTGGTTATAGTTGTGCTAAATGCATTTTATCTAAAAAGCATAATTTTTTTCCACTAACTTCAACAAACTTGCAGATATTTCATATTTCATGTACCACTCGCACTACTTCAGTAAAACACTACAGCCTAAGAGTAAAAGATAGCAAACAGATTCATAGTCAACAGCAAGGCAAATCCTAGACGAGGAAGGTTTAGTAACGTGACTTAGTCGATTACATCCCTTGGGTGGCTAATTGCTTTTGCTACGCTGCCTCCGAAACCGTCAGCTGTCGCCAGATTCCTCGCCATCTTGTTTTACAGTCATGCGCCAAATGCTCAAGTTGATAACATCTAGATTAGATTAGATTAGATTAGTTTTTCGTTCCATAGATCTGCGCTGAGGAGATCCTCATGGATGTGGAACATGTCGACTTTTTTAAGCTGAAATAACAATACTAATAGTATGAATATATACGATACATCATTTGTTTCTATTAAAAAATTCGTCAATGGAGTAGAAGGAGTTGGCCACTAGTAACTCTTTCAGGCTCCTTTTAAACTTATTTTTATTTGTAACTAAATTTTTTATGTTTGCTGGCAAATTATTGAAGATGAGTGCTACTGAGTAGTGGACCCCTTTTTGAACTGAAGTAAGTGCTTTTAAGTCCTTGTGCAGATCATTTTTGTTCCTGGTATTGTATGTATGAACTGAGCTGTTTGTTGGAAAAAGAGATATATTACTTAGGACAAATTTCATTAAGGAGTAAATATACTGAGAGGCAGTAGTTAGTATACCCAGTTCTTTTAGGTGGTTTCTACAGGACGTCCGTGAATTTACTCCACAAATAATACATATTACACGCTTTTGGACTCTGAAAACTTTTGTTTGACTTGAAGAGTTACCCCAAAATATTATGCCATATGACATTATGAAATGAAAGTAGACAAATTATGCAAGCTTTTTCATTTTTATGTTTCCTATATCTGCTAACACTCTAATTGCAAATACAGATTTGTTAAAGCGTTTCTGCAGTTCTGTGGTGTGCTCCTCCCAACTGAATTTATTATCAAGTTGTAATCCCAGGAATTTAAGACCGTCAACCTCTTCTATCTGCTCTTCTTCATAATTTATGCATATGCTGGGTGGAAACCTCTTACAGGTTCTGAATTGCATGTAGTGAGTCTTTTCGAAGTTTAATGTCAGTGAGTTGGCTTTAAACCATTTATTAATAGCCATGAAAATATCATTAGCAGATCTTTCTAGAACTACACTCGACATACTATTTATTGCAATACTTGTGTCATCTGCAAACAAAATGAACTCTGCTTCTGGCAGTGTAACTGATGAGAGCTCATTAATGTACACAAGAAAAAGCAATGGCCCTAAGATGGATCCTTGTCGGACACCACATGTAATTTCTTCCCATTCTGATGATGACTGATGACTTAATTCACTAGTCGCTTACACTGGCACGCTTTGTTTCCTGTTAGTAAGGTATGACTTGAACCATTTTGCAGCACTGCCAGTGACACCATAGAATTCTAATTTATTTAAAAGGTTGTTGTGGTTCACACAATCGAATGCCTTTGACAAATCACAGAAAATACCTGCTGCTTGTAACTTGTTATTTAATGAATTAAGTACATTTTCACCGTAGGTGTAAATAGCCTTCTCGATATCAGAACCCTTCAGAAATCCAAACTGTATTCTTGATGATATGTTATTTGTGGTTAGATGGTTGAGAATCTGCCCGTACATTACTTTCTCTAAAATTTTTGAGAATGCTGGCAAAAGTGAAATCTGTCTGTAGTTTGATGGTATCTCTTTATCACCTTTCTTGAATAGAGGCTTAACATCTGCATATGTTAGCCAGTCAGGAAATGTCCCAGTTATAATTGACTATTTACACAAGTAACTTAGAATTGTACTAAACTCACAAGAACATGCCTTAATTAACTTTGTTGATATTTCATTGTAAGAACTAGAATGCTTTGTGTTTAAAGATTTTATTATGGAAATTATTTCTTTTGGTGAAGTGAGTGACATATTCATGTACCTGAAGCTATTTGTAAAGCTGTTACCTCTTTCTCAAATTATTGACCGATCCATCTGATCCTATAATTCCCACCTTCCAGATCGTTTACCTTAGTCTCTGATACTCTTCTTTGTTGATCGGAAAAAACAATTAGTGCACCACAATTCTGGGGCCTCAACATAACCAGCCCACAGGAGCCTTGGAATAGTAATAACAGTTAGTCTGTGTAACGTATGATGTAGATCTATAACAAAGAGAGAAACACAATTAAAAAAATTAGATCGTCAAAACAAGAATCAGGGGAATTATCATAAATCGTCCCTCAGCTGAGGTGGAATCAGGATAATAAACGCTGGTTTCAACAGCAGCCGACACAGAGGAAGATGACAACATAAGCAAAATACAAACATAAAAAAAAGTTTTGCATCACACCGGTTCCCAGAACACCTGAAGATAGACGTTGACTGTGGGTATTGTATCACAAACACAGTCCCATTGACTGTTCATAGATGTCACTAAACCCAAAGATGTAAACAACCATGCACGTGCAGCTCCTATTAGACGGAGAGGGTTCGACAGCCGATCAGTTCCAGTCATTCCACCAGGAAGGAGGAACACGGCTCATGTTTTCTGTAGTTCAACCATGTCTAGACGGTCAATACCGCGGTTCGATCGCGTTTACATTGTTACTTTGTGCCAAGAAGGGCTCTCAACAAGGGAAGTGTCCAGGCGTCCAGGAGTGAACCAAAGCGAAGTTGCTCGGACATGGAGGAGATACAGAGAGACAGGAACTGTCGATGACATGCCTCGCTCAGGCCGCCCAAAGGCTACTACTGCAGTGGATGACCGTTACTTACGGATTATGGTTCGGAGTAACCCTGACAGCAACGCCTTGATGTAGAATAATGCTTTTCGTGTAGCCACAGGACTTCGTGTTATGATTGAAACTGGGCGCAATAGGCTGCATGATGAGCAACTTCGTGTTATCATTGAAACTGTGCACAATAGGCTGCATGATGGGCAACTTCACTCCCAACGTCCATGGCGATGTCCATCTTTGCAACGACGACACCATGCAGCGCGGTGCAGATGGGCCAAACAACTTGCCGAATCGACCGCTTTCACCACGTTCTCTACACCGATGAGTATCGCATATGCCTTCAACCATACAATCTTCGGAGAGGTATTTGATGGCTGTCCAGCGAATGCAGCAAGGTGGAGGTTCCCTGCAGTTTTGGGGTGACATTATGTATACGTGAACGCCATCCTCCGACCGACAGCGCAACCACATCGCAGCATATTGGCGAGGCATTCGTCTTCATGGACGACAGTTCGCAACCCCATCGTGCACATCTTGTGAATAACTTCCTTCACGATAACGACACCGCTCGACTAGAAAGCCTAGCATGTTCTCCAGACATGAACCCTATCGAGTGGTTTTCATGATCAATGAAAAAGGCGGAAATGATGTTTACGTTGCACTTTACTCCAATTTTCTGTACACAGTCCGGAGCTCCCGGAACCGAGGTGACGCAAAACTTTTTAAAGTGTGTATTAACGACAGGAAGGAAAGGTAAATATTCTGTGTCAATTTACCCGTGGGATCCGCAGCAGATATAATATATAGCGAATTTAATGAGCTTCAGCTAATTTTCTTCGCAAGGCACCACACCAAGTTAGGAGACAGGCATAAACTGCAGGACCACACTACAAGTAGAAAGGCGCCCTGAAGATCTTGATCAGTCAACCACAATACAGAGTCACGGCACAGAATACAAGTGTTTCTTCCAGCTCGAGCCATCTGCTTGAGTGGGCCCTGGGCCAGCTGCCCCCCGTGAACGTGGAATGTGTGTGTGAATTCCTAAGGCAGCAAACTGCTGAGGTCATCGGTCCCTAGAATTACACACTGCTTAAGCTAACTTAAACTAACTAATGCTAAGAACAACACACACACACCCACCCATGCCCGAGGGAGGACGTGAACATCCGGCGGGAGGGGCCATGTAATCCGTCACATGGTGCCTCTAACCGCGCGGCCACTCCTCGCCGCAGCATGGAATTTAAACATATTCACGCCAGTTAAGAAAAGTTGTACTTGCATATACTATGGATCCTGTGCGCTGGCACAGACCACATAGTATTGTAACACTTCACTGCCTTTCCCAGTGATGTGGTGCTTGTTTCGAGTGGACGTTCACCTTGATGACATCGTATCTGGACACGGCCATAAACCTGGTGCGACAAGAAACGTGATTTATGTAATCAGGCGAATCGTTCCCATTGATCCACAATCCAAACTATTTCGTACCATGACCACTGCAGTCGCAACTGAAGATGTCGTTAACATGGGAGCACCTGCGAGATGTCTGCTGTGGAGTCCCAACTGCACTGAACAATGTGGTCAGTAATGACGTTGATGATTGTACTAAGCCGTCAGGTCTGCCACGGATCGCTGCTCATCCCAGTTTACGTTCTGGACAAGACTATGAATCTCAAGTTTTCAGATGATGTAACGTTCTTTTAAAAGAAAGATTTAAGATGACTTTGAATGTATGTCTGAACTGTGGAATGGAAAGAAAACTCGAGTTATCGTGAAGCGTGTCATAACTGCAATTGGTGTACTTACTCTGTGTTGTTGTTAGCAAAAACTTTATACGGACTGATTGGGCAATGCAACTCTCAATACCAATAAACAAATACAGTTACTGCAAAGTACTCGTACATTCATCCCCCTAGGCAGTGAATCCTCTGGCCCTGTTCAAAACAGATAACTTTGGTCCCTGTGCACGTAACGAATAAATTAAATTGTCTTACACCTAAAGCTGCAGCGGTGGAACGCGATATATGCTGTCTCTCACTAAACATTCCACGTGGGAAAAATATATCTAAAAACAAAGATGATGAGACTTACTAAACGAAAGCGCTGGCAGGTCGATAGACACACAAACAAACACAAACATACACACAAAATTCAAGCTTTCGCAACCAGTGGCTGCTTCGTCAGGAAAGAGGTAAGGAGAGGGAAAGACGAAAGGATGTGTCTGTATATGTGTGGATGGATATGTGTGTGTGTGCGAGTGTATACCCGTCCTTTTTTCCCCCTGAGATAAGTCTTTCCACTCCCGGGATTGGAATGACTGCTTATCCTCTCCCTTAAAACCCACATCCTTTCGTCTTTACCTCTCCTTCCCTCTTTCCTGACGAAGCAACCATTGGTTGCGAAAGCTTGAATTTTGTGTGTACGTTTGTGTTTGTTTGTGTGTCTATCGACCTGCCAGCGCTTTCGTTTGGTAAGTCACATCATATATATATATATATATATGTTACAGAAGATAGTCCTGGTGGAAAATAGATAAAATAGTTCTAAAAATTTGTGTTATGTGCTCGTATACATATGCACCGTTTTCTAGTGTCGTTAAAACTGAACACTCAGTGTTGTATGCGCTATTCTTGTAGAAGTTCATTGATATTTATATTTGGTTGTGTGTGTCTGCACTTATTCTTTGATTCACTTACTTCTCTCATTCCGACGTATCGTTTTGGAAATAATAAACATTGTCCTGTTCTGTAATTTAGACAATGGCGTTAATCGACGAGTCATATAAGCCGGATGACGTCCTAAACAATGCATGCGATTTAATAAACTGCAGGCACGCTATTGTTTACAACTAGGACAAAGAAATATTGTAGACCTCACAATTCTGCAAGCCACATATAGTGGAGTGGATTGTGAAACGGGCTGGAGGTGATCCTCGAACTAACTTACAGAGAACTGGAGCTGTTGATAGCACAAAACACGCTCTTGCATAGTCAACAATGCAAATCAGGGGCTCTTCGGTCATCCGACATTCATATTTTGGATTGCTGGCTAGGGAATTATTTAAAGGCACTCATGTATTGCACGCCAACCGACGATGTGCACAAGTTACTGAGCCGTCTGTGCGATGCATGAGTCCGTGATTCTATGAAACTAAGGGCTGACTGGTGTGTGCGAAGCAGTGGTAACTACTTTGGGCCACTCCAGTACCGTCAACGGGCAAATAGCTTTAAAGGACAGAATAGCCCATTTTTCAGTATGTGTTTAAGACATTATTTTGTAAGATTTATGGCTGGCTTTTACAAATAATACACCCAGGAGGCATATTGAGCAATTTTTCTTAGAACAACCTGTGTAGTATGTTTTGAGTATATATGAATTTAGTGTGAAACGGCTGATTCGAATAGCAGCGCGATATTTTTCCATATGTTCCTTACATTGTGTTTACGAATGTAGTTTCTGGCAAGAGCTGCGTTGTAAGCGGAGCTAAATATCTTTTTTGTAACACGGCACATTTTTGCACTGAAAATTGTCTTTCTTATAGAAGCGTGGACGAATATTTAGTGATATTTCGGGTACACTTCGCCACACACCATCAGGTGGCTTGCGGAATATGATGTAGATGTATTTAATGATAGCTACCGTATGCGTTTATCATCTGATACATAGATTTGGATAGTGTGATTCCTTGCTGAGGGACATTTGAATCACTTAGGCCTACCACCGTTCCGAACGTTTATTTGTCAGTTGAACATCGAAATCCGACTGTTGCTAACAAACGAATTTTAGCTGATAAAATCAAATACCTAAATTTATGCAAGTGGTAGTCTATTCATAAGTCAGGAAAACTAAATTTTCTTGCTTATGTTTTTTAGTTTAAAATCATAGCAATAACTGTAAATAATAAGTTAGCTAGGATGAGCATGTTAGTTTCGAAACTACACTCCTGGAAATTGAAATAAGAACACCGTGAATTCATTGTCCCAGGAAGGGGAAACTTTATTGACACATTCCTGGGGTCAGATACATCACATGATCACACTGACAGAACCACAGGCACATAGACACAGGCAACAGAGCATGCACAATGTCGGCACTAGTACAGTGTATATCCACCTTTCGCAGCAATGCAGGCTGCTATTCTCCCATGGAGACGATCGTAGAGATGCTGGATGTAGTCCTGTGGAACGGCTTGCCATGCCATTTCCACCTGGCGCCTCAGTTGGACCAGCGTTCGTGCTGGACGTGCAGACCGCGTGAGACGACGCTTCATCCAGTCCCAAACATGCTCAATGGGGGACAGATCCGGAGATCTTGCTGGCCAGGGTAGTTGACTTACACCTTCTAGAGCACGTTGGGTGGCACGGGATACATGCGGACGTGCACTGTCCTGTTGGAACAGCAAGTTCCCTTGCCGGTCTAGGAATGGTAGAACGATGGGTTCGATGACGGTTTGGATGTACCGTGCACTATTCAGTGTCCCCTCGACGATCACCAGTGGTGTACGGCCAGTGTAGGAGATCGCTCCCCACACCATGATGCCGGGTGTTGGCCCTGTTTGCCTCGGTCGTATGCAGTCCTGATTGTGGCGCTCACCTGCACGGCGCCAAACACGCATACGACCATCATTGGCACCAAGACAGAAGCGACTCTCATCGCTGAAGACGACACGTCTCCATTCGTCCCTCCATTCACGCCTGTCGCGACACCACTGGAGGCGGGCTGCACGATGTTGGGGCGTGAGCGGAAGACGGCCTAACGGTGTGCGGGACCGTAGCCCAGCTTCATGGAGACGGTTGCGAATGGTCCTCGCCGATACCCCAGGAGCAACAGTGTCCCTAATTTGCTGGGAAGTGGCGGTGCGGTCCCCTACGGCACTGCGTAGGATCCTACGGTCTTGGCGTGCATCCGTGCGTCGCTGCGGTACGGTCCCAGGTCGACGGGCACGTGCACCTTCCGCCGACCACTGGCGACAACATCGATGTACTGTGGAGACCTCACGCCCCACGTGTTGAGCAATTCGGCGGTACGTCCACCTGGCCTCCCGCATGCCCACTATACGCCCTCGCTCAAAGTCCGTCAACTGCACATACGGTTCACGTCCACGCTGTCGCGGCATGCTACCAGTGTTAAAGACTGCGATGGAGCTCCGTATGCCACGGCAAACTGGCTGACACTGACGGCGGCGGTGCACAAATGCTGCGCAGCTAGCGCCATTCGACGGCCAACACCGCGGTTCCTGGTGTGTCCGCTGTGCCGTGCGTGTGATCATTGCTTGTACAGCCCTCTCGCAGTGTCCGGAGCAAGTATGGTGGGTCTGACACACCGGTGTCAATGTGTTCTTTTTTCCATTTCCAGGAGTGTAGATTGATTCGCGTACGTTAAAAACATACACTGACATACTATATACATATATATATAAATATATATATATATATATATATATATATATATATATATATATATATATATAACACGTCAGACCACCTGTACCGTCAGACCGCAATGCGCCAACCCGTCACTCCCGAAATCTGTCACAATATTTTAAGGGACGCCCTGCTGACACATTGGTGACGCTGTGGAACCTAACTGTTGTTGTATTAAATATGTGTTTCATTCAGATTTTAAGTAGAAAATTGTCTGAGCGGAAAGTTTTCATCTGGATGTTGTTGTTGTGGTCTTCAGTCCGATGACTGGTTTGATGCAGCTCTCCATGCTACTCTGTACTGTGCAAGCCTCTTCGTCTCCGAATAAGTACTACAACCTACAACGTTTCGTATCCGCTTACTGCTCGGCTCACCTGAAGATGGCTGGCAGTTGTCCAGCCGAAATATCGTGCATTGAAGTTTACGACGACCGGCTGCAAGCCAAAAATCTTTTTGAACAGTTGATTCGCCGGGAAAATTTCTAATTTTAAATCATACGGAAAGTTGTCATAATGGTTGTTTCTTCAGCGTCACAACTGTCGAAATCAGACTCCAGGTCTAGGAGCTACATAACATCAGTCCTCTGAAGGTCGTCATTTGTTTTAAAGTAGCGACTACAGGCCCTCAGAGGCGCTTTACCAAATCACACGCAATGGAAGCAATATGCGATTTCCCAAGAAATTCCGATCTATTCCCCCAAATCTTCTTCTTCAATTGGCAGCATTCACGGTCTCTCCAAGGGTAAGGGAATAAAGCAGCGCTACACCCCGAGCCTCCATTGCTTTCTTCATGGATACAGTTATCGTGAACTCCTTGTGTGATGGAAATGTGGAGGTGAAACATTGATCCTTTTTCCGACTCGGATACGATAAGGTACCACAATGGAATATCCCGATACCGCATTCAGTGTAGGAGATGGATCCCCCATACGCTTTGCTGAGCGTTGTCACGGTACTCAGGGAGAACATGATTTCCTGTAATCCAGTTTAGAGTTGACGGCCTTATCGGCAACCCCCTCACATTTAACTCTGCAATGGTATTAGTAACATTCGAATGTATGCAATTTTGTTTCCATGTTAGTTTCAGTTTTGTTTTCGATCAATGGGCGGCTATGAGATTCAGTAGTTTCTTGCTCTATCTTGCAATTGAGAGTCTGGTACTGCATGTGCACATAAGGGGTAGATTTCTGGGCTGCCGTTTTGGTTCCCTTCGCTCTATTCTGTGGGACGAATTGGAAAGCGATTCTATGACCGGTTGGAGTCCGGCCGAGCGATTCCGCCAACGTATGCACCTGGGTACGGGCAGTCGCTTTCAGACGCTGCTTGGGCGGCCACCAAGGGCCTTGGAGGCAGCAGGGTTCTTCGTTCCGTGTGAGATGTGCCGCACTGCACCTCAGTATTGTTCACCCTTGCGCCTCCGTAAAGGGATGGACTGCCGGAGCAGTATTGTAGGCGTTTGTCTAACTTTTTGTGGGAGAGGAAGTCTCACACCAGCGTGTCACTGGAGGGGTGGTTCTCACCGCACTTTCTGCCTTGGGAGGAAGTGAATCTGAATTGATTCTTCCGTCTGCGACACGTAGGTGAGAGCCTAAACTATACTGAAAATTTGTCTGATTGGAAGTTGTGCCTCGCATGTGTCCAGCGATTGGTCGAAGGCAAAGCGAGGAGGCAATGCACCTAGACTAGGCAGAGAGTAGGAATGTTGAGGCGGTATCCTTTTGGCCACGAGTTTTCGCAGAGACCGGACAGTATCGTAATACTGGTGTAACTCGTTGTAGAGACTGTCGTTGGTCGACGGAGACAGACGACGGGAGTAGAGCTATGCCAGACACCTGCCGCCGTAATCTGTGAGTCAGACACGATAAGATATGCACAGTACGGAGAAATGAGCGCCCCTTGTAGACGGATATCGGGGGATATAACCTCGGACAATATTAATTTAGGGAACAGAGCCCATCAAAGTGATGTTCATTTTCTTCCATTCGAGTCAGCCTGCTAGAGGTGCGCGGGCACTCTCTTAATAAATAAAACTGTTTTACGAGGTTGTGTGCTGTGATATTAGAAGCCACCGAACTGTTTCACCTTCCTAGTTCAACCCCAGCCTTCCCTCTACTTGTTACAAATAATGCAAATCTCTGTTTCTCTCTCCTGTTAAACTTAAGTGATTCATTGCAATAATCCTTGGGGATTGATTATACGAATTGATGTATTAAAAGATAATGCATAAACTATAGAAATGCAGCTACTTAATTGAATTTCTCCCCGAAATGCGTTGCAGTACATGCTCCCTTGTCATGTTCACATTAGCGTCCTGTGCCCCGTAAGAGAAAATTTCTAAGTATGTTAGCGAAGTGTGATCCCTGATCGGTCATTCTAAAGTTCATCAATTAAAATCGGTTGTTCATATTTCTCTCTAGGAGCAAAATGATGGGTAGGAATAAACTGAAAATTCATGGAACTTCTGCGCATTTGGCACTCTGGGCTGAAAAAGACAGTCAGTCACGTTATTAATTATCAGTTAACGCTCAGCTACACGAAACCCTTGCTGTAAGTCGAAGTAAAACGCTTTAGTAAAAGTACATATGGGGACCACAACAACAGAGAGTTGTCCATGGTGCCAATTGAATTTTCAGTTTCAATGCTGAGCTCCTGTGTGATTTTCCTGAAATGAATGTTTGAATCAGTCCTTCTCCACAGCCTACGTTGTCATCTAAGGTAGACGTGCGCGATTGCCGTGACCTTTCCTCGTTCCTCGCACGACACTACAACGGTTTTCGAGACATTGCACTCGCTCCCTCAACCCCCAGAATCAGGCGATCAACTGCAGATGTGGAGGATTGCCTTAAACGCTGGAAAACTACATATCTGCAAAGCCTCCATCTGGAAACTGTATATCAAAGCGCAAAGATTCATCTAACTCTGTCTAGCGGGGTTTGAAAGCTTTGATGGTCTCTTGTATCTAGACTACAAAATTCGCACAACGTATTTACAAATGCGGGAGAGCTTTTGTTGTGCTGATTACTGAACAAATCTCGTGCATCTGGGGCGCTAACTAGTGAGATATTTGCACCATAGACCCCGCTCACACCACTCGTAGCGAGTTGTACACATCGCTTGAAGGGTTATGGATCAGAACGGCTCACAGATAATGTCAATGTCTCGCGTAGTTTATTACGCGATGCGTGGCCAATGTGATCAGCGTAGCTACACGCTACTAGGTAAGCACCCCGTATTCACTGAATCTAAAATACGAGTATTCTAGGCTGTTGCAGCGCGTCACGCTCCACTTCGATTTCTCCAAATAAAATCGAAGTTTCGACGCCTCACTGCCAGGTAGGACTGATAGAAGAGAATATAAGAGAGAGAGAGAAGATCCCACGAAAAGCGACGTGTTTCGCCACGGAATTGTTATACCGGCACGAGAGCGTTACGGAGATGCTCAACAAACTCCATTGGTAGAAATTATAAGAGAGACTTTCTGTATTACGGAGAGAATTTCTGGAGAGCACTTTCCAGGAAGAGTCGGACAACATACTACTTCCCGCCACATACGTCTCGTGTACTGACTACGAGGAGAAAGTTCGAGAAACGGGAGCCAATGCAGAGGCTTGCCGATAATTATTCTTCCCACGCGCTATTCGAAAATGCGACACGGTTGGAGGGCTCAGTTAGTGATACAAAAAGTACCCTCCGCCACACACGATTATGTGTCTTGCGGAGTATGATGTAGATGTTCTTCAGGATCTGATGTTACCTATCAGCAGAATCCGAAGATGAACATGTCACGATCGAGCAATCTAGAAAGATTTATCTTGAGCGACAATGATCACGAAGACCTGGTGACTTACATATCTCGTGCTCAGGTCGCTATGATTGTATGCAACAAAGGGACTCGTTCTCTCTGAGTCTAGTAAGTTTCCATCTCTGTTCGAAGTAGTCCGTTTTTAACTGAATGTATTCCTATCTGCAGTACATCGTGTTCCGCTTTTTTCATCTTTTCAGGTTTTTTTTCGTTTTGGTCTCGGTGACCCTATTATTACATTCTGCACCAATTTTGTGGTTAATGTCACCCACTGTTTAGCTCAGGAATTCAGTTTAATGTCATTGTTCTCTGACTCTTCATCTCGAATGACTGTCTCCTATACTCTTGATATCCACCGAAGGTCTGAGAGGATATTCGAGTGTCTCTAGCAGTATTGTAGCATTTCATTAAAGCATGCTTCCCAGATTGAAGCCATCTAAAGAAAATTTTGAAAATATGCTAACATGATAGTCTCTGTCTTAGTCTGCCGCCATCACGATGACGACTCATTTTAGATGGACTAGTCTAATGTCTGAAGTAGTGCTACAGGGCTATCCATAAATCCGTAAGAGTACGAGGGAGTGGAGACACCATGAATCCTGCAGGGCTATCCATAAATCCGTACTAGTACGAGGGTGTGGAGATCTCCTCTGAAGGGCACGTGGCAAGGCATCCCAGATATGTTCAATAATGTCCATGTCTGGGGAGTTTAGTGGCGAGAGGAAGTATTCAAAATCATAGGAGAGTTCCTGGAGCCACGCCGTAACAATTCTGGCCGTGTGGGGTGTCGCATTGCCCTGCTGCAATTGCCCAAGTCCGTCGGAATGCACAACGGATATGAATGAAAGCAGGTGGTCAGACAGGATGCTCCGTACATGTCACCTGCCGGAGTCGTATGTAGACGTGTCTGGGGTCCCATATCACTCCAACTGCACACGCCCCATACCATTACAGAGCCTCCACCAGCTTTTAACATGCCCCTCATGATATGCACGGTCAATGGGCTCATGAGGCTGTCTCCATACCCGTACATGTCTACCCGCTCGATTTAATTAGAAACGAGACTCATCCAACCAGGCAACATGTTTCCAGTCAACAGTCCAATGTCGGTGATGATGGGCCTCAGCTAGGAGTAAAGCTTCGTGTCGTGCAGCCATCAAGGGTACAAAAGAGGGCTCTCGGGTCCGAAAGCCCATATATATGTTGTTTCGTTGAATGGTTCGCACGATGACACTTGTTGATGGCCCAGCACTGAAATCTGCAACAATTCATGATCACGCGCCGTCTAAGAAAGTTGAAGTAGAACCAAGGCCAGACGTAACACTCGCCCAGAAATCGAAACAGAAAACCCCGATTAAAGTAATACACGACATACCACGGAACCAGGCACAGTATCTAGAAAAACAGGACACATACCGTCAGACGTTACCAATAGAAAGACAGGTGAGTGAACCAGTAAATCCAGTGACATAATATAACAGTAGCACAGGTACAGTACCGCGAATGACGAAAGTAGAGTTAAATAAACAACACTTTTGTTCACCAATGTTACGATATAATGCAATTATGGGGCAGGAAACTGAGCATATGCTGACAGGCAGTAGATTACCAGAGAATAGGCAAGATGACACAAGCAGTGGCAGATTATTTGAGTCCAAAAATCAGCCAAAAACCGGATTTACGACTAGATGTGATACAGACCACTTCCTAACAGTTAGAAAATCTCAACATTTCAAGGAAGAAGGGGATAGCTTGCATGCACGCACATTCATGGATCAGCTTCAAGTAGGCGTGCCAAACAATTGGAGCGTGGCTTACAAACTTGACTTCATTTGTGCACACATGTCAGAAATAGTAGCGGAGCTGATGCAAAAGATCGCTGCTACCTATAGGTCTTACCTACAGTTCAGAACAGCATTTCTCGAAAGATTTTGGTCTAAGGAGGCGCAAAACTAAATTAAATACGAGTTACTTCAGATGACACCATATGAAAACTCAGGGGAGAAAAGCGTGGTAAAATTCCTTGACACAATGGACAAAAAGAATCAATGCCTAGACAAACCATACAGTAACGGAGAGCTGATATGTCTATGTAGAATGATGTTATAGGTAAAATATCAACAGGCGACAGTAGGAAAAAATGAAAATACCGATGAATTCAAAGAGGTCTTAAGGGGACTTGAATTCATGTTTGAAAAAGACGAGGTGAAAGGAAAAAGAAAGGAGTGGGAACAGCAAAAGGTGAGGACTAGTAACGAATATTTCAATAATAATAACCATAACCCTAATACCAATAATTTCAGGCAATTTAACAGACCAGGACAGTGGCATAATGGAGGCAATTTGCATAGAAACGTGAACCAGAGTAATTGGTAGCGAAATAGGAACGGTAATGGACATTCATACAGTGGTGGATATGGATTTAGGAATCAAAATGCCAACGGTCAAGGGTACTTTGAAAGAGGTCACGATGTCAGAAACAGCAACTTGTGAGACCAAGGCATAAATAATTTCAAAGGAAATTATGATCCTCAGAGACAAGATCAACACAGCAAAGAGAAACCAGAAGTTAGGCCACCGAATACGGCATAACGTAAAGATTGACATGAAAAATGCGGAAGAGGTTACGCAAACTAACGTCCACCCTATCTTATACTAACCACTAAATAAGAGTTAAATTAACAGATCAATAGAACAACACGAAAAGGGACACAAAAGAGACTGACAATTTCTTGTAGTATTGAGTATCCCAAAACATGCACACAAACAAGAAATGACACACAACCCATAAAAGGTTGAAGAAGCGGTAGGACATAATTAGAATAAAAAAATATATCAATCTAATAATTTTAGCCACTATCAGAAAATTTTAGCATTATACAAAATAAGAGCTTTTTGTAAATAATAATAACAAATATATGTAAAACGAAAATTGTAAATATTTCTACGCATCAGAGGGACATTGCCACCAACATCAATCGCCAGCTCCCACAACACCAGATGCTTCAAGATAGCGATGGAGAGGGTACAGACTTGTTGAGAAAACACTTTAGGCAATGACAACAACATGAAAAGCAGCGCCACAGTGGAAATGCAGGTTGCAACTTTATATGTAAAATGAATGGATAAAAATGGGGAAGAAATGGCTTTAAATATTTTTGTTATTTACTCTTTCAGTACGAACTTTGTTGTAGAACCCCTTTTTTACGTGTGGTAATAAACATTCACTTAGACAAAGTTAAGCACATTTAAAATTACGTGAACTTTAGAAACACTCTCATGCTGATAAATTCAAACTAACTGATTAATAACATTTATGACTTTGAAAATTATTTAAATTAAATTTTTTACGTATTTCGGCCTTGGCACATATTTTCTAGATGCAGTGGGTTTTTAAATATTTACTGAATACTTTCCCGGCATTAGCTATGGAACACAAGACTGTCTCTGTTAGCATAAAATGGTTAAATATTGCCAAGCCGACTTGAACGTTTAATTATCATTGACAAAACACACTTCACTATACGTTTAAGTTATTTGCTTTAGAAATTGAAAAAACCAACAGATTAACAACTTCAGCGTTAATTATCCGCCTATGAATGCACAAATGTAAAACCAGTAATAAATTCAGTCAGCCTCAGGATCGCTGTAAAAGAAAAATATTTCGTAATTCACTGTTGATTTTACCTGCTCCCGATTTACGGGTTTGGTAAATTTTACAGCGGAACAATTTTTTAAATGTGCCGCCGGTACAAATCGTTCAGTCGCGGCGCAGCCCATCAACACCAACGATAATCGCTAAAAGTGCAGAAAATTCTTTAGAGACATATTATAGATGACATGGGCAAGCTGATTTACATTAGTAATACACAATTTTGATAAATTATAATGTATTTAGACCATAACAATAATTAAAATTACACACCTTTATAATTTCTCCTCTAATGGCTGCTAAATACAGATACAGACAAAAGAAGTCTACTCATTCATATAATACTACGTCACAGGTTCCTCTCTCTCTCTCAGCTCTCGAGGAAGACGACAAAGAATGCACATTATGTAGTGCTATTTATATTACTGCTGATTTTGAATGTTTCTTTGTAATCTTACAACATTATTTTCCTCTGTGGCTATATTTTACATTTTTTCATCGCAGATATTAACATATTTCGTAATTACATTGTGAGTATAGAAATATTACAATCATAATTACATCGAGAATATTATTACAGAAAATATTACAATAATAACCAACGTCCTTTATACAAAATTAAGTAATATTTTTTGTTAAACTATTACAGTACATACGAATTGCTTCATAGCGGCGTACATGGTACAATTAAATGTCATTTCACTTTATTAATAGTATGTGTGCTGCCAGGGAACATTACACAACCAGGGTGGACTTCAGAAGAACGATGCGCAGCATGGACATGTCATATGCCACAATACTGCTACTTCATGGACAAGTGTGGGGAGAATCAGGATACGACGAGACTACAAAGAAGGTACAAGAAATACACTCATCAACTTATATTTGGAAAGGCAGTCAGATGCTACAAATCATACATCTCTCCTACATTAAAATTCACATATTCCTAACCCAAGAAGAAGAATGCAAGAAAGAAGAGAAGAAGATCCAAGACGAAGAAGGACAGAAGAGAGCAAGATACCTTTGTGTCCTATCCCTTAAAGAAAATTCTTACAAACGTCTTTCCATGAAGTTTGAATCATGGTAACTACTACAACCTCCTCTCCAAAACTAAACCTTGAATAGTCAAACAAATACAAACGAACGTCAAATGGAATATTAAGCAGTACCAACAAACATTATCTAGGAATGGATTCAGCAAAATGAACATCATTCTCCCTACAACATCACCAAATTCCCATACCGAACCAGGTGTGGAGTACCAAGACATCATGGCACATATATTAGGTGACGATCGTCGGTAATGACCAACTTACTACAATCATCGAACTGCCATACTGCCCCAGGTGTGACAGCATAGGGGTACCAAGACATCACCGCATACTCAGTAAATCCCAGTCATTATCATCGGTTAAAATATCACTTCATGATGACAAAATCAACAAATGAGACCCAGCATCACATGCTAGAACCGGCCGGAGTGGCCGAGCGGTTCTAGGCGCTTTAGTCTGGAACCGTGCGACCGCTACGGTCGTAGGTTCGAATCCTGCCTCTGGCATGGATGTTTGTGATGCCCTTAGGTTAGTTAGGTTTAAGTAGTTCTAAGTTCTAGGAGACTGATGACCAAAGACGTTAAGTCCCATATTGCTCAGAGCCATTTGAACCATTTGACCCAATCACATGCTGGAGTGCTTCTCACATGATTTGTGACACGAGTCGATGCCTTCCACCACTGCCATAGGGATCGTCGAACAAAGAAACGGACAGAGTAAATACAACCAGCATAGATTATAAAAATTAAATATACGCAAATAATATTCCATTCTTATTTGTAAAAGTAATTATTTTATTAATTATGTAAAGTCCCTAATTTATACACACGTCAAAATTTTTGAGAAAGGAACTAAATTAGGATTATCATACAATCTCTCATTGTCTTTATGTGTAGAGTTATAGAAAGAATTATGTAGTATTTTCCTTCTGTAAAGAATGTTCATAAATACATTTTTGTTGAAATCATAACATTAGCACTGAGGGTAGAATTAAGAGGAAAGCTTCTTCATTCTTTAAAAGAAAACACCAGTGACACATAAAAGAAAGAAATAATTGAAACCATGTGACACAACAGAGGTTTCGTGAACATTCATGCAAAGCTAAGTAAAGAAAAGAAGTAACCACACTAAGACATGATACAGTGTACATTAACGAGTTTAGAAAAACTAATATAGTTAAAGCAATTTTTGGAAATGAAAAAGAAAAACACAGACATGTAATGGCAATGATGAGGAAAATCAACCTTTGTAAAGTCTATGTCAATAAAGCACAAATTGTATAATTAAAAACTATAAACTGTAGCTATAAAGAAATAATTACAAAATTGTTAAGAATGGCTGAGAAAGTTTATAGGAAAATCTAAAAGAACAATTTTTGTCTGACTTTGTGAATGTTTTCCTCGGCATTGACAAACCCCAGACAAAAATTTTGTCACAAGGTTGTGGCGGCGGCGGGGGGCGGGGGTGTGTGTATGTAAGGTCACGTAATCTCCTGACCTTCATTTCTTACATATTCAGTCCTCATAACCGTACTCTGCATATCAAGATGCTTCATTCGAACCAAAACTCGATAAGGTAGAGTCAATGTTGTATGAATTCATGTAAGCAATATGCAAATCTAATAAGTAAATCACAAGTGCGCACCGAAGTTGAAAAAAGTCGAGGCTTGCGTACACCCCATGACAGCCACAGGAATTTTCGTTCTAAAGAGGAAACCAGCCTGCTGGGAAGACCGTCCCTTCAGAGGGCTGGGTCAACAACATACCTACCTTGGCCGAAGTGACCGCCCAGAGAGAAGACAGCTTTTGCCAAGGCGAAGGGATAATGACCCCTGTGTTTGACTTAAAAGCAAATTCCGCTACATTGTGTGGGAGCGCCCAGAAGACGCATTTTTTCACAGACTCACTGCGTAGTTACGGAGTTATCACAGGAGGACAGTATATGTGTAACAGATGCTACAGATATCCGCACTGGTCGACTCAAACGAAACGTCATTCTCCCGTTTAAAACAGCAACGCTGATTGGCGAAATATTTCTGACGCAAACAGCCATAGGAGTGAGGGAAGACACCAAATAATATATATCCTTGCTACTTTTCCAGAAAAAGGGGCCGTTCCGTTATCGCTCTTGGAGCGGGAACACGTAACGAGACCAAGTGTGCTCGCACGTGCACCAAAGAGCGAGGGACAAAGTCTCTACTCAGTACTTCACTGAGAGAGCACCTCTGTCGTTAGTGAATTGGAGTGACACTCTATATTGAGTCGCTTGCGATTAAGCGTTGTTCACTGAGTTGGCCGCCACACTTACTGTACGGTGTGAACACAGACAGACTACCAGTTAAACGCCTACGAGCGAGTATTGAGTGGCATCGTGGTGGACTGGCTATCTGACCGGTGTACCACGCCAAAATTTAGACTAGGGGCGGATAGGAGCCCTTCACTTCCTCATGGCATAGGGAGAGTTTGATTGGCCAAGGTCAATCCAGATAGAAAGAGATAGCTGTGTTATTTGTCAGCAGTGAGCGACAGCGGCAGCAGTCGTCGCTGCTCATGGTATTGTGCGCTGCAGCATATGCGAATCCGATCTGTCGTCCATAACAGTACACTCCATTACATTCCTCATGCGACAGCCTTGACCATACCTAGAAAAGTTATTCAAGTTGTGTACGCGTGGCTCTCAGCCTTTCTGCAGAGTAAATAACATTCCTAAAGAAAAGGGAGAAAAGAACCATTCCATACTTTGTGAAATAATAGCATTCCTCTCCATTAGAGGCTATATATTGTTCTGAAATGGACCCAGAAATTGTTTTTTATATATAAGATAAAGTTTCACTTGAGTTCTCAGAATTTTTTGCAGTAAATAATATTTTTCGTTCGTTTACTGTGTTTCTTACAGTAACTAGAAATACGCCCCTAACCAAGTATTCCACTAGTTATGTAATAATATAAAATATTTTTGTGTCTTTTCCTTACAGCGAACGACTCCAGAAGATATTTATAGCTGAATGTTTTTCAAGCAGTTCTTGTTTGTACATTAGGAGCGTCTGTCTGACTTCTGTAGTAGTGTGAGGTGGAAATTGTTTCTTGCGGGAGCCAAAGGGTACTTGTTGGATCAATCCATTGCGCAACTTTACAAAACTAAAACTGACACACTCACAAGGAGCATTTTTCATTCTTGCTCCCAGCTTACACTCTATGATAATTTTGATATTTTTGTTCAATCGGACGACAACTGATCAAGTATTGGTTTTTTAATTGTCTTTCGAATCATGTTGCTTAAACCATAGCAACGGATAAAGCTTTCACAAAACAACAGAATGACCATTAGTTACATGTATTTCTCTACCTTCTTACAAAATTTTAAACGATTCGCGTAAGTCTGAAACACAGAAGTGGAGCGTGTAACAGAACTCACCAAAAAATATGTGTTTTGACAGAGAATTTTTGATTTTATTTTAAAAATGCTTTTTCTATTTATTTGATTCACTTTAAACTGTTTCCGCGCATTCAGTTCGTGTAAGAACGAATTTTATGTCCAACATTCAGCTCAACTTTGAGCCTACGTATCTCAAGATTAGATGAATATTATTGGGTATGAAATTTCGATTCGGCTCTATCCACGTATCTACGTTCGTGCAAAGTTTGAACGGAATCGGACAAGTTTACTCTAGCGCGCTTCAGAAATCTCCCAGAAACAGGGGTTTCCTGCTTGTTTTTGCAAGTGCAATCTGACTGACGAACATAGAAATGGTGCTGTTAGCTGAGGATTAATTTGAGCATAGTAAAAATCTTCTGTTTTTGGAAAGGAATTAATCTATTCGCACTACGTGCCTGGGTACCAGCTTCGATTTGTCGTGTAAACCTCGCTTAATATACAGTAACATAGCTACTCTAAGACAGGTTCCAATGGCTTTACAAATGGTCGTTTTTCCGGACTAAACCTATTCACCCCTTGTTCGTATCTCAAACACGAACAGAGCAAGACGCTCCTCACCCCTTCGCCCTCCTCCCCCCTTTCCAAACTGCACTGTAATGATTTGACCTTTTCTGCTACCTACGCTCTTATTGATTGTTTCCTGCAGTTTTTCGCCAGTTATCAAAATATTATGAACACTAACTAAAAGTGACTAATGAGAATAGAACACCAAGATAATTAAGTGCTCGACTGAAAAAGGCCATTATTGAGAGGTGCAGACTTTCTCCCCTACTGTCGTACTCGTGAGATAAATATTCAGAGAGAGAGGATGTAAATGGTAGTCGCTAGTGACTTAATACTCATTAGAAATGAGGAAGTATTACAGAAACTCTTAAGTCGAGTGAAAATCTTATGAGTACGGAAAAAGGAAAAACATGACGAGTTGTATAGATTAGCTATAAATTTAATATCAAACTAGGGGACCACGTACTAGACGCAGGAATTCCCTATCTTGGAAGCGAAATAACGTATGAGAGACTAAGCAAGGAGCATATGCGCAACAGTCTATCACAAGCAAAGAAGGCCTGTATATAAGTGAATCTTGACACCGGCAAAGAAGAGAACGGAAATATTGTGATGTTATCGAGGGATACTGAAAATTAACTGAACATAATTTAAAAACCCATGAACCACGTCCCTTGCAGTTTGTGGGTTGCCTCAGCAATACACAACTTAAGAAACCATGAATCATGGACCTTGCACTTCGTGGGCTGCCTCGACGATAAACCGTAGATAGCCTTACCGTAGGGACAACCGAATGAAAGGCCATACGAACGTTTGTCTGTTGAACTGGGGCAGTAGCCTTTCCATTAGTTCCAGGGCAACAGTCTGGATGATTGACTGATCTGGCCTTGCTGCAGCGATAAAAATGGCCTTGTTGTGCCGGCACTGCGAATGGCTGAAAGTAAGGGGGACCTACAATCGTAACGTTTTCCGATGGCATTCAGTTCTACAAGTTGGAGTGTGAAGTATTAGATCCCTTAATCGGGCAAGTGGTTTAGAAAATTTAGTAAAGAAAATGGATGACCTGAGGTTAGATTTAATGGCAATTAGCAAAGTTCGGTGGGAGGAGGAACAGGACTTCGGGTCAGGTTTATACATACATACATACAAAATCGAATTGAGTAATGAAGGAGTAGGTTCAACAATGGATGAGAAAACAGGAATGCAGGTAAGCCACTAAGAGCAGCATATTGAAAGCATTATTGCAGCCAAGATAGAAACTAATCTCACACCTACCAAGTACAAGTGTGTACACCAACTAGATCCGCAGCTGATGAAGAAATTGACGAGCGATAAGGAATTATTCAGACAGTTAGAAAAGACGGAAATTTAATTCTGATGGGGAATCGATTTCGATACTAAGAAAAGGAAGAAAAGGAAAGCAGTAGATTAATATGGACTGGTGGGAAAGGAAACAGGAACCGGCTGGTAGAATTTTTGCACAGCGAATAACTTAATCATCGCTAACACTTGGATTAAGAACTAAGAATCATGAAAGAAGGTTGTAAACGCTTTAAGAATTAAGAATCATGAAAGAAGATTGTATACGTCCAACATACCTGGATATACTGGAGGCTTCCTGACTGATTATATAATGGTAAAGAGAGATTTTGGAACAAGATTTTAAACTGTAAGACATTTCGAGAGGTAGATGTGGACTCGGACCGCTTTTTGTTAGTTATTGGCGGTAGATTGAAACTGAAAAAACTGCAAAAAAGGAAAGGAAAATCACTAGAACAGGGGAAAGGAATTAAATAGAGGAGGGAGGAGGGGATTAGTGTTTAACTTCCCGTCGACAGCTAGGTCATTAGAGGCAGAGCACAATCTCGGATTAGGGAAAGACAGAGAAGGAAATCGGCAGTGCCCTTTCAGGGGGAACATCCCGGCAGTTGCCTTAAGTGATTTAGGTAAATCACGGAAAAAATAAATCAGGATACCCGAAAGCGGGTTGGTCCACTGTCGTTTCGAATGGCTGTTCAGTGTGTTAAACACTGGGCTGCCTCGCTGGGTAAATAAAGTAGAAGACGAGTGGGTACCTTTGAGAAATGAACCAGTGGAAGGAGCCGAGATCAAATCGGTAGAAAGACAAGGCCTAGTAGAAATCTTTGGATAACATGGGAGATCCTGAATATAAAGATGAAAGAAGGAAAGATAAAAAATTGCAGCAAATGCAACAGGCGAAAGGGCATACTAACGTCTAAGAAATGAGATTGATGAGAAGTGCGAAATGGCTAAAAAGGAATTGCTGGTGGAAAAATGTAAGGATTTAGAAGCAGATTCCACTAGAGGAAAGATAGTTGTCACCTACAGCATAATTAATCATTTAGAGAAGGAGAATCAACTGTATAAATATCAGGAGCTCAGGTGGAAAAATAGTAGTAAACAAAGAAAGGAAAGCTCAAACTTTTAAGAGGTACGTAGAAGGTCTATAGAAGGGAGATGAACTTGAAAGCAAAATTATAGAAAAGGAAGAGGACGTCGACGAATATGAGATGGAGATATGCTACTGCGAGAAGTATTTGGCAGAGTAAGGAACGACCTAAGTCGATACAAGGCGCTGGGACTAAACGACAGTCCGTTAGAACTGCTGATAGCTTGGCAGAGCCAGGCATGACGGAACTATTCCATCTGGTGTGCAAGATGTATCAGGCCAAATACTCTCAAACTTGAAGAAGGAACTATTAATTCCACTTCTAAAGAGAGAAGACGCTGATAGGTCTGAATATTATGGATGTATCAGTTTCCTTTCACATCGCTGCAAACAAGAATTTTAGCAGAAGAACGGAAAAATTGGTGGAAATAGACCTCGGGTATGATTAATTTAGATTCCGGAGAAATGTCTGATGAGGCGAGGCAATACTGACCCCAACACTTCTGTGTTAAGGAAAGGCAAAGCAGTGTTAAAGCATTTGTAGGCTTATAGGAAGCTTTTAAACATGTTATTGGAATACTCTGTTGGAAATTATGAAGGCAGCTGGGGTAAGATACAGATTGTGAAAGGTAGTTTATAGCTTGCACGGAAATCAGATGGCAATTTTAAGAGTCGATGGGCATGAAGGGCAAGCACAAGTTGAGAAGGGAGTGAAACATTGTCGTAGCTTGTTCCCCATGTTATTCAATCTGTAGACTGATCAGGTAGAAAAGGAAACCAAAGAAAAGTTTGGAGTAGCATTTAAGCTCAGTGAGAAGAAATAGAAACTTGAAGGTCTGACGATGACATGTAATACTGTCAGAGATAGCAAAGGAATTGGAAGAACAGTTGAACGGAATGGACAGTGTATTGAAAGGACGATCAGTTACAACAAAGGCAAAACAAGGATAATGGATAGTCGAATTAAATCAGGTGATGCTGAGGGAGCTAGATTGGGAAACGAGACACTAAAAGTGATGAGTTCTAGTATTTGGGCGGATAAATAACTATTGATGTGTGAAGTGGAGAGGACATAAAAGTGTTTCTGAAGAAGAGAAATTTGTTAACATCGAACAGAGATTAAGTGTTAGAAAGTCTTTTCTGAAGGTATCTGTTTGCAATTTAGACATGTTTGGAAGTGAAACTTGGTACATACAAGAGCAGAACAGAAGCGTTTGAAATCTGGTTCTTCAGAAGAAAGCTGAAAATGAGACTTAGATAGCATAACTCAAGAGGGGGTACTGAAACGAATTGAGAAGACAAGAAATTGTGACACACCTTTACTATAGGAAGGGATCGTTTGGTAGGACACATTCTGAGACGTCATGGGATCACCAAATAGTATTGGAGAAAATTGTGGAAGTAAAAATCGTACAGGGAGACCAATAGCGGAATACAATAAGCGCATTCAGAACAATATACATTGCAGTAGTTTTTCGGAGATGAAGAGTCTTGCACAGTATAGAGCATCATGAAGAGCTCCATCAAGCGAGTCTTCGGACTGAAGATCACAACAACAGCAGCATAAGAATTGTGGAGGTCTTCCATAGAATCGCCGAGAAAAGAAATTCGTGGAAAACACTGACTAGAGGATCGTATAGGATTATTAGGATATCTAGGAATAACTTTCACGGAGTCTGCAGGAGTTTTGGAAACCAAAATCTTTAGAAACAGATAGAGGTTAGTACTCTACCAATACGAAACCGAGAACGTTGGGCCTACTCGTTGTTCTGAGATATAGATTCTCTTACAGGAGAAAAAGTCGTTCCATGCCGCTGAAACAATTTAGAAGACTGATGCAAGAAATTGGTCATTTAGAAATTGGTATGCTCTTGCTTCCAGCACACCTTTCCAAGCACCTTTTAAAGCCATCAGTAGTTGTGTTTCTTTTTAGCTATCTTCCATTGTTTCTTGTGTTGTATTAATGTCTTAACACAGAAGTAACTGCTGAACTCAATATCATTTACAATCTGTTTTTCTGAGTAAGTTCTTTCACCCCTTTTTGGGAGCTAATCACAAGAGCCGACTTGCTACAATTTTGTTTATTTACACCGTTCAGACACTGATGCTCATTTGAAACAGAGGCTCAGTTGAGCACTAGTGTTACGAGTGAAATCATGTGACGCTATACTCTGTGTCAAATTATTTTATTTTATTTCCTGGTGAAGAGCCAAGCCCGAAAAGCGTAAATAAAAAGTTTTAACAACAGATGGACTGTTGTCATTAGCGGCCAAAATTCGGTGCAGAGGGCAGCTAACCCTCTGACCGAACACGCTGAGCTACCGTGCCGGCTATCTGAGCCACCGAGGACACAGAGGATACCGCGTCTGCAGGGATTTATCTCTGGTACCCCTTCCGCGAAACTCACATTCTCAACGTATTGTCCCGCACTACATTCGTAGTGACCCCGCCCATTATACTCATAACTCGCGGCGCGTTGCTGATTCCCGTAAGAGTTCGTGCACTGTTTGTGCATTCGCACAGAAGAAGAAGATAGTCAAGTGGCCGGTGAGCCTTAACTATATATATATACTAAGATGGTATCTGTTCTTTCGGACATGTCAGAAAGAACAGATACCATCTTAGTATATATAAAGGTTAAATTTAACAGTTTTTGTCATTGAAACCTAGTTGTTGTACTGAGATAAAGATTAAAGTAAGCGATTGGTTTTATTTTTGGTATATCATCAATCAAGAAAGTGTAGTATTTTCCTTGCCAGTGATTGTCCTAGCTTGACAAGACAGTTTCAAGAGTTGTTGCACTTCTGAAACGACAACATTTTCGGCAGGCGACTGTTCGTGATATGAAGCTAATTTTATTTCGTTATTGATTTTGGTATGGCTCCATTTACAAGTGGTTTTACAATGGCATTACGTATTAATACATCAGTGATGTTTTAACACCAACGAAGATGACAGCAGGCTGTAGTCGGCGGTGTAACAAATTGACTACAATGCCACAGATAGCCCCGTTGCTAAAATATTGGCACATCAGTGACGTAATGGGTATTAATTGCGAAAATATTGGTCCTAAATGTGTGCAAATTTATTCCTTAGTATTGTCTGATAATTCCACACATCTCTTACCATTTTAGCTCACCCATTCCTATGAGACTTTCTCCCAGATCATACGCAGTGCTACATTCCTTACTGCAGTTTCTACGGCCTGCACGAAATTTTTGCCAAATTCCATATGGATTAGCACCAGTTCTCATTTTCCGTAGACACTGTGTAATGTTGTAAGTACCTTCTGGGATTGATTGAGGTGTCTATGCTCGCAATAGTGGTCTTGGCGTTGGTTACTGTGAGGCATCGTCATAACTCATTCATCGCTGTTGGCTTTAAGTTCGTGGCTGATGCGTTGCGCCCATCGGACATAGTTTATTTACGGACTGCTCGCGAAGAAAGGGCAGGTCATACGAGGACAACGCGACAAACTGCGCCGGTACCGGAAATGACTTCGCCGCTCGGCTGCCAACTTCTCCCCAGTAACTGTTTGCTCGCGCAATAGCTGTTGTCGTAGAAGTTGAGTTTCCTTGCCCACCGCGAACTTTTGCGGAGCCTCAACCCCTCCCCTTCTCCATCACCTCCGCCCCCCCCCTCCCCCTCCCGCGCGGCTGTCCGTGGCAGGCGGCCGGCTCGCGTGCGCCTGGAGTTAGTCAGCTGTCTGCAAAAGAAGGCCCCCAACTGACGGCCCGTCCTGCCGACCAAAAGAAACTATTTTATGCGAAACAAATAAAAGAGCACGCCAAAGATGAACTGCAAAGTAAACGAAAGAGGAAGTCAGCCATTACAAATGGTCTCGGCTTTTGTCTTTCTAGACTCCTCGTTAAGGACGTTCGAACTAAGTAGTATGATAATTCGTTTCCTCAAATTCAAAATGAACACATACCCTTTGAAAAGTTAATTTTAGTTGAATACGAAAACCTGTAAGAGTTCTGAAAATGTCACAGTTAGTTGTGCAGGTTGACTAGTTTGCAAGTTCCAGTCAGTTAAAGCCAGGATACTGGAAACATAAAATTAAACTCAACCCAGTTGCACAAGCTGCTACATGAACAGTGACCCGAATATAGAATAAATATCCTTTTCTTCACGCCTACGGTCACAAAATTTTTTGTCATCAGCCTTCCGATTTCGGTCTACAATAACCATCTTCATATAACAGATCTATAGCTGGTCATTATAGTCGGAAACCGGTAGTCTCATGATAAAAATTTGTGACCATAGACGTGAAGAAAAGGAAATTTATTCAACCTGGTTGGTTTCCAGCTTCTTTGCAAGCTCCAGATTACTACTGAACGATAACAGAACACGTATATAAATGGTTTATAGCAAATAGTCTGTCAATAAACCACTCTAAAATTAATTTAATGTGGTTTCATATAACAAATAACAAGCATAAATAACATGAAATGGATATCAAACGTTAGAAAATTAATGAAGTGTCACTCTTGAAGTTTCCAGGAATACAAATGGATAATACATTATGATGGATTGGACATATTCATTACCTGCTCAAGAAATTAAGGTCAGTATGTTTTGCACTAAGAGCTATTTTGTCCCATGTTGACAGCGAAACAATAATTCAGTCATAGGTCGCATCTTTTCAGTCTTTTATCTCATATGATAAAATAGGGGAAACGCTGCAAAAGTGGGAAAGGTTTTCCAAATACATAAACGAGCTGTGAGATTGATCCGTGTGTTTCAAATCGGACATCCTGTAGGCACCTATTCCAGACACTTGGGATATTAGCACTCAGGCGTCAGTACACCTACTCGTTGATGATGTTTGTAATCAATAGCAAAAACCTTTCCTAACTAAGTGTTCTACTGACAGTCATAACACAAGGCAGAAAAAAAGCCTTCACAGAGACTCAGATACTCTGAATATAGTAAGTAAAGGAGTTATCTAGGCTTGAACAAGAATTTACAGTAAGTCCCCATTGAATATAAAAGAGGACATTGCCAACCACCGTGTATTCAAGAGGAAACTGAAACAATTCCTCATAAATTATACGGTATTCAATTTAAATGATACTAGAGATCTAAGATTTGTACAATAAATAGTTTAATATAGATGATATAATTGGTATGCCAGTGTATGCAACATTGCGTATTTTGTACATATTTTATCTGCAGTTCTGCTTTTAAGCCTTGTATTCATATTGTTTACAGTATTGTTTGCTTTTCTTCTCTTTTTGCCCATATAATACTGTATTCATTGGCTTTTCCAGCATTACGGTACAATCTTTGCATAAAATCTAATTTTACATGAACAAATCAAAATCAAATCAAGACAAATAATAACTTTTGACCGGCGTGATGTCAGCTGACACGATTTACGATCTGAAAATGTTGACTTTGGAACAATGAGCCTTAATACCTCTCTACATTTTACTCCACCTCCATTTCACCTATACTGCTGTGGAATTAACTGTCCTGTACGCTACGTTTCATTCAAAACCACTCCGCATTCAAGAGCTGATTGAAGCTTCATCTGTTAGCACTGGCATACCCCAGATATTTCCTTTCCGTTCTATAGGAAACTTGTATCGCTTGCCATTACAAACTATCCATGGTTTTCTTGTACCTTTCAGTTTCAGTTTTGTTCCTTCCTTCCCAACTGCTAATCTTTCCTTTGTATTCTTGTATCTTGCACTGGACACGGAAATTTTTCTGCATCTTCTTTTCTTCTGTACTACTATCACACATTTCTGTTATATGTTATTTTTCACATTCGACAGAAGCATACTGAGGAAAGGGCTTAAAATAAGTCTGACAGTCACGCAAGTAACGCAAATGATACACGGTGCTGGATTTCGTATTTTATCTCTATTCGGACATTTCCCAAGCGTCTAGGGTTGCGTGATGAATCGTACGAAAGTTCTTACAGAACCCAGAAAATTGGCTTTGGTTATTAGTAGATGGATATATCAGTTATGATTATTACAATTATTATTGTATAATGCTCCTGTATTATGGGAACTGTAATGTTGAATCACTAATGATTCCTGGTAAGATGTAAGAGATAACCTGGAAGCCTTAATCTTGATCTTAAATCCTAAATAAAAGAAGTTTTAACATCCCAATCTGATGCAGTGTTCTTCGTTTTTGTCGCTTCATTGCCCGCTGTTCTGAAACATGTACTTGCTTTCTAAATACTGTTTTTTTATTATTGTTCAACCCCCTTTCCATTCATGAATATTGTTTAATAATTGTTAGAAGTCATTTCTAAGTGCTTATTATCATACTTAGGCATTGCTCTGTGTAATTTATTTCCAACAGGGAACTGAATGTTTTCTCCAGATACCACAGTCTCTTCCATTGGTTCAGTTTTTAATGACTACTATGGCGTTAAAGGAACTAATGTGCAGGGCTCAAGAGCATCCTCATGTAACTCATAATCATGCAACAAGCATAAACACTTTTGAGGATTTTCATCATGACTATGAGTGACTTTTTAATATGTCATATTGTTTTCTCCTCCATACTGAACTAAACGGTTTCAAGATGTCACCAAGAAAAGTCACATTTCTGTTAGAGCAGATCAAGTTTTACAACAAAAATGGAAACCAAAAACGTCTGCTCTCTTCAGAAAACAGGCTGTCATTGTCTAGGATTATTTCACTTAAGAGAGAACTCATCTGGCTACATTTCTTATGAGACACTTTGTTTGGAGCTAGAGAGTTCAGAATCGAAATTATCAACGAAATTGCAGTTATGAGTTTCAGGAAAACCTTCGCAAATATTCCTAGCCAGCGAACAAAAAGAACGGTTAAATTCTTGAGAGGCCATTTCAATGTCTGTGTAATCGTTCTGTAATTCTATATATTTCAAAAAATGTTGTAAATATAGCTTTAAATTAGGATGAACACAAACGACAAGTTGAAATTAGTAAAAATGGTTACAGAATTAAAAAGCGAAATACATTAATGACGACAGAAAAGTTATTTCCTTCAGTTTTTACTATCAAAACTTATTCGAAGATCGACATTTATTTATATGTTCTTATGTTCATCTATGAACCTTTATAAATCGAAATAATATTTTTAAGCTATATTTTCATATCCTGCGATGTGCTCAGATTTCTAAATAAAAGTGAGAGTTTACGATAAAAACCTAGTGGTTGAGAAATTAATAACTTAGTCATATTGGAACTTGCTTTCTAGGCAACAAAACTTGGCTCCACCAATGTAGCATACTGGTGGCTCAAAATACAATTTACAACTTGGTGAAAGGCTTTATGGATGTCAAATTCACGGAAACATTTTTAAACGTCGATTACTGGTATTTCTGAAAAATAGCAAAAATTTGTCGAAATAAATGACGATATAAGATGTTCAGCAATGTTTCTGGCATGACCAAAATTATTTCTCATGATGATGTTAGTCTGTCTGCTAAATGGGGCACACGGAAAACACACCCAGATAGAATATTCTTCAAAAGCTTATTAAATTCAATCTGCCCCAACAGAAGGAAACGTTGAAGACACAGACATCAATAAGGTTAAACCTTGAATACTTATCGAACACAAAAACTGTGTGTTCCGTGAAATATTCAAATCTTAAAACATAATTGTGTTATCTTGAGAAAGGAATAGAAGACTGAAGACCCTAAGTATCTTCAAGTACGTTTGTGGTGAAATAATCTTATTACGACCGAGCCTGTCTCAGTATCTTGGATTATTTCGCATTGTGAACTTCATGTGCTAGGACTTCGAGTAAGAATATCACATTACCACAGTCAATATCACGCACCCACTTGGTTAGT
This sequence comes from Schistocerca piceifrons, assembly GCF_021461385.2. Taxonomy (NCBI): domain Eukaryota; kingdom Metazoa; phylum Arthropoda; class Insecta; order Orthoptera; family Acrididae; genus Schistocerca; species Schistocerca piceifrons. The sequence goes on along the minus strand of NC_060141.1, from coordinate 179,008,728 downwards.
GACATGAGAAGATGAGCCACAGTGTTCAGAAGGCATGGTGACAGTCTAAAGTCCTGTGTGATGTCAGTAGTTAACAAGAGAAAATATTATGGAGCCAAGTGACCTGCCATGGTTAGGGCATATGCCCCTTCGGCCAGGGAGGCTGTTTCTGAGATACTGGGTTTCTGAGATTGGTATGGATAGTTATGATGGCTTACGACTGGTTCCAAGTGAGTTCCTGGTAGAAGAAACGCACGTGCATTAGACGGCTTGTCCAGGAAGCTCACACAGAGTGAATTGGCCACCCACGACCCGTTCGCCGGCGTTAGAAAAGCAGCACGGTGCCAAGATACAGACACTCTTGCTTCCTATACCATGCATCGTGTAAGAAAAAAGTCCGTTGGCCAGCAACATCTGTCGGCACTTAGATCGCTGTCTTGTGGCCGTGTGTAGCGTGGCCTCCCTTTGTATTGTCTGCTGGGAAGCCAGCTGCCCACAAAACTTAGACGTAATGTGTGTTGGCGCCAGAGTAGGCGTCAGTTGATGCTATGGCAGACATAAACAAAAATAAACAGAAAAAAATTTAAAATGCTTTATCCATCCTTCCCATAGCTGGTTAAATAACTTATACTGTGTAAATGGTTACTAGTTTTCAGGTTCTGTACATCAATTGATAAAAGCTGAACCCTTGTAGGATCACTTCGTTGCCCGTCGGTCTGTGTGACTGTTAAGAACTCTTTTTCTCAGGAAGAGGTAGACATATCACGTCAGAATACATTTAGTAAAGTCTATGGTTTCTTGGTGGTGTAAAATATCAAAACTTTTACATTAATTCAGTCAAAAGATATGGCCATTTATGTCATATTTTTTGACACTCATAGGAACCGTGGGGGTACTTCTCGTTGACCTAAAATCATGAAGTAGGAGAGAAAGTTACACGGTACAAGTAAACCTTGCAAAACTATCACTCCTGGAAGAAAGGAGGTTCACTGAAGAGCTTCTGTGAAGTTTGGAAAGTAGGAGACGAGGCACTGGCAGAATTGGAGCTGTGAGGACAGGTCGTAAGTCGCGCTTGGATAGCTCAGTTAGAAGAGCACTTGCCCGCGAAAGGCAAAGGTCCTGAGTTCGAGTCTCAGCCTGGCACACAGTTTTAATCGGCCAGGAAGTTTCATATCAGCGCACACTCCGCTACGGGGTGAAAATCTCATTCTACATATGCCCTATTGTTCTAAAGTAATGGACGTCAATACAGAAATTTCAGAATTTTGGTACAGAACTTCTAAAAACCATCTCGTCTTTGAAATATTTGTTAATGAAGGATGATACAAGTTGAAGGACATTATAATGAAGGAAGAGATTGTTTCTAATAGTTTATTTCAAGGAAGTATGTCGACAATATGTACAGATCCCCACACCATTACCAATGGAGCAAATTTCACGGTTCGCTCAAGGCAGTCAGGTTCCAGCCTTTCATTGGCTTCACAAATGACGAGCTATGGTCTCTCAGTCATCACAGAAAATTTATTTTCGTATGAAAATACCACTATTCTCCAGCGCTCTTTTCTCCAGTTACGTGCAGTTGCAGTCCGACCCACGCCAGCCTCTTTCCCTATTGCAGCAGTTAAAATGGCCTCTCCTTGTCAACTGCAGCCTTTTCCTCCACTGCACAGTGTCGCTTTCTAACAAATAATCAGTTGAAATGAACTCCTATCGCCTCTTGACATGCTTTTGCCAGTTCAGTTGAAGTAGCGCTCCTCTTTCACCTACCACCGTCTTAGTCGATCAAGTACTCTGTGCTGCAAGGGCGAAGAAATCTTTGGGTGCCCACATCTCGGTACATTTTCCATATTTCCTTTGGGCATCAGCTTCTGCAGATTTCGACTCACAGCTGGCCTCGAACAGTTTAATCTTTTCGCAATTTCAGTGTTGTTTAGGCCGTTCGTTGAGCAAATCCTCGATGCATTCTTTTCTTTCTAGAGGGTGATTCACGAGTAGACACCACGCTAAATGCACACACCCATAGTAGGGAGTAACATTTAAAAAGAGCAGCAATACTTTCAGAGCAGAGTTAGCGAACCCCAAACCTCAGTTACCACAGAGCACTTTCCGGGGCAATAATTGGTAATATGAGATCACATGTTACTATTCATTGTTACATGGTACCCCCCGCCCCCCCTCAAAAAAATACATGTACGTTTCTGGCTCAAGATATTTACCTAACAAATGAACATCATTGCAGTCAAGGCCGTGCAGTAATTTAGAACAGTCGTGTACGACACAACTCTCACAGATCCGCCAGGAAAGGGTCCAATGTGCTCGCAGGAGAAATGCCTTTTTCGACAGGCGGCTACACCCACCCCGCAAGATTTTCTAGCCAGACGACATGTTTTTTATTCGTGTATGTCAGATCCACCTGAAGCCACTGATGGATGATTAGATTTACCAAACAGATAAAGTTGATTACAACTTTCCACGCTCTGTTCCGAATAGTTCCTGGAATTTTCTGCGAGATTAAGCGCAAATGATTTAATAGGTTAGTTGTATCGCCCGAAAAGATAGCTATTGTGAAAGAAAATGTTTTAAACTCAGTCCTCCTAAAGCTAGTCTTTCGGAGCTGGGTTGTGTCAGGACTACAATAAATAAATACTGATCATTAAAATATTAATGTTCATTAATATTAAACGTCCTATTTGGCAAAAACGCTCTGTTACCCTCTATGACACATTCATCTGGCAGTCGGGTGCGGATTCGTCACTGGGGAGCGGAAAAGCTTGGTGCTTTGCGTCGCATAGAAGCAGTGGTCGGACTCTGTGACAAGAAAAGATTCGACTTACAAAGAACGCAAATGTGTGTACAATGCCTCGCTTATGGCACGTAATCGACACGTCACCAAACCTAATGCTTCCCAAAGTTACTGAAATATTGGAACATAGAAAAAAGGCCTAACAAAGTATTAGTAGAGGATATTGGTAAATGTTGTAAAAAATTAAACCACATCCCCGTTTAGCTAATCTTATTATCATAGTAAAATTACCTAGAGCAACAAAAATTGCGTGGTTACGTGATGTAAGACTTAGGGAGAAAGGTGAAGAACACGTGACGTTTCGTTCCCCAGTTACTTTAAAAAATGAGAAACTAAATTGCTTAAACTACGGTATCTGCCAGTTGTTAGGATGGCGTACTATTTGAGCTCTGATTTTGAGAGAGAGGTTAATTTGTTACAATGATTCCCTGAATGGCTACAACAATGTCTGTAAATAATGTTGGGAATCCGTTTCAATTACATTACTAAGCAGCTGCTTTTCAAATACACTGCAGGTACATACCAATAGCAGTTATATAGCTACATTTAAGCAGCTATGAAATTCGTTTATCAACAAGTATTTGGGCAGTTTTGTTAATAGTATTAGACAGTAAATTCAGAGTGTGTAGCACCTCGAAAAGAAAACTGACAGAAGTCAGGTAACGTCATCTTTATGTGAAGTGCCCCAGCAGGTAGGAAAAAAATTATGGAGCGAACTGTCAACATTACCTACATGAAATATAATGGGAGCTTATACTATTTCTATAGATCAGAACTACTATTTCAATATCACTTTCACAGAATTAATTGTTTAAGTTGAATTTTCTAAATGGTTGGGTTTTTTAGTTGTATCATTGTTCCTTCGCGGGTGCTATATGATCTTCCTACAACAATACCTCGTTCGACAGTATGTATAATAAACTGACGGAAAAAATAGTAACATCAAAAATAATTAATGTAGAGTACTGTAATTTCGGGAATACATTTGTCTAGGTAACATATTTAAAAAATGGTTCAAATGCCTCTGAGCACTATGAGACTTAACATCTGAGGTCATCAGTACCATTGAACTTAGAACTACTTAAACCTAACTAACCTAAGGACATCACACACATCCATGCCCGAGGCAGGATTCGAACCTGCGACCGTAGCGGACGCGCGGTTCCAGACTGAAGTGCCTAGAACCGCTCGGCCACACTGGCCGGCTAACATATTTAAGTAATTAACATTGCAAGATGATACGTGAATGTAAGCGTGAGATAAAGCACTGCAGATGTGAAGTGCTGGTACATTAATAACCGCTGTAACCGTCACAATGTTGAATCCAGGCATGCAAACGTGCATACATTATGTTTTACAGGTGCCGGATGTCAGTTTTTGATGTCAAGATCGATTCCTGTAGCATTTACTCGTACACTACAGGGACGGTTAAGCAGCACGCGTACTCGGTTGGCTTGTCATGTTTGTAAACAGAGAGCGATAAGCGGTTGCGTAACGACCAAGGTTAGCGCTCACACAGGGTATCTTGCATGTGGGTGATGGAAGATTGTAATTAATAATTTTTTGTGGTAAGGAACAGGGAAGAGAGAGATTTTATTTAATTTCTATAATAATGAGTAAGGTCACCGACGAATTTAATTTTTTTACAATTGTCAGCAACTTTAACCCACACTGACAAAGATTCGGATTCATTTATTTGCGATGATTCCTGGTCCTCAGAATGAACGGCATTGACGGCAGGTAATATGATTTACCCATGTCTCTATTGTCGACCTCTGCGACGTGAAATGCGCGGAATGCGATGACGTCACGGCTGTTAAAACTTTCAAGCCCTGCCGCTTTGTCGACTTTTGGTCCACAAACGAGGGCCACGGTGACCCATCCGTTACCTTCCTGCAGGTTATCATTATTGGTAACGGTAAAGTTAAGAACTCCACCACAGACCACGCCCGGGTTCCCGGGTTTGATTCCCGGCGGGGTCAGGTATTTTCTCTGCCTCGTGATGACTGGGTGTTGTGTGATGTCCTTAGGTTAGTTAGGTTTAAGTAGTTCTAAGTTCTAGGGGACTGATGACCATAGATGTTACGTCCCATAGTGCTCAGAGCCATTTGAACCATTTTTTTCCACCACAGAACACTGATGGACCATGCAGGATGACTTGTGCACCAACGTAGTTAGAGGTATTAATAGCAATTTTGTCTACTGCTTTATACACTGTGGGACGGATACGGGTTCTTTTCCCATAATATCGTGGCCTTTTCTCTGTGAGTGGTCCAATAATATAGGAGAAGAGCCCGTACCCGTCCTATTTAAGGTTGACGCCGGATTCGTCATCCAATGATGTCCGGTATGTGGTCGACTGGAGACAGATCTGGTGATCGAGCAGGCCAAGCAACAGGTCGACACTCTGTAGAGCATGCAGAGTAACAACTGCAGTATGTCGGCGAACTCTGTTGTGTTGGAAAACACCTCCTGCAATGCAGTTTGTCAATGGCAGGACCACAGGTCGAACCACCAGACTGACGTACAAATACGCAGCTCCTCCTGTCTTACGAAATCGCACCGCAGACCATAGCCCAAGGTGTAGATCTAGAGTATCTAGGGCGCAGACAGGTTGGCTGAAGTTCCTCAACTGTCCTCCTAATCAATACAAAGGCATTACTGACTCCGAAGCAGAACCGGCTGTCATCATAAAACACGACAGATCGCCACCCCTACCCACCAGTGGACTCTCATCCGACACCAGTGAAGCAGAAAATGGCTGTAGTTTGGGCAATGCACGCTACAAGGCTTCTGACTCGGTACTGTCCTTGATGTAATCGATTTGCAACAGTTCGTTGTGTCTCTGTGGTGCCAACTGCTGCTCAAATTGCTGCTTCAGACGTAGTATGATGAACCGCAGACATACACCGAACACGATGGTCCTCCCTGTCAGTAGTGCCACGTGACTGTACGATACCCTGTCTTCTTGCGACCATACATTCTCTTGACCATCACTGCCAGCAATTACGTACAGTGACTTCATCCCTTCCAAGTATTTCTGCAGTATCGCGGAAAGAACATCAAGCTTCTCGTAGTACTATTACACGACCTCTTTCAAAATCAGTGTGGTGCTGATAATGACGTCTTCGTCGCGTTAAACACATTATTGAATGACCTCAACTCGTCAAGTCCCAATCTCAATAGTAACTAACGGCCACGACCGTTACAGCGTTTGTATTTAAGGCAAAGTGGCGCTACTGCCGCCACTCCCATGCGACTAGCGCGAAATATGAAGAGACATAGTGTTTGGATGTAGGAACACGCCTACCAACATTCGGTTATGTCAAACATCTCCTCCTTGGTGTAGGGATACATTCATTCCGTCAATGTACATATTGTTTAGCGTTTTGGTACTTGAACTTGAGGTGTCATGGCTTAATGTGAACAGCTGAAATTTTTACTGAGGTCATGAGCTCAGACTACTGAGATAAACAACAGATTTTATCTTCTTTTTTTAGGCGAGCCAGCGTAGCACATAACTTAACGAAGTGCACTGAAGTAATTTTGAGCGTTTGCGAGTTATGTTCTTGTTTATTTCAAATGCGACTTCTGGTTTGTCACAAGACGAATCTGGTTTTGAACTGTATCTGTAGACGATCTAGTATCACAGCAGCATTAAAGAAAAACTACCACAGTGAAAGGTAAGTTTTGCATTTGTTTTTCGAACAATGGACAATATAGTTCATGAGAGGTGTTTTTCAGGAGTCGTGGAACGTTGGGATAGGCTATGACTAGAAGCAGTAGCCCCCATGATAACATTCGAGCTAAGTCATCGCATATGGTAGGTTCCTTATTAATGGTCAGGTTCTCGACAGGAAGGTCATCAGCCGGAACAATACTCTGTTGTTATCCGCTCAGTTCTCCTTGCATCTTAAGGTTGTTTCAGACCGTGCAGCACTGCCAGATTACATGAACAGCTATATGGTGGAACGACTACTATGTGGAATATAACCTATACACGTTATACTTAAAGACATCCTTGTCAGGAGAGAGGTAAAAATTGTTACATAAATAGGAAGAGCTAAACGTACCTTTAATATACCGATGGCTTTAACTACACTGACAGTGTACCGGCTGGTGAGTCCGGGCTTGTATTCATTGCTGGATGCTGAAGTATCGTAGGTATGTTCATTAATCGGTGCATTCCGGAGTGTGGTGAAAAAATATAATACATCCTCTTTGGGTAATCAGGTGGAAATAAGGCACTGTAATCATTCTCAATTTAGTGTGAGTGCACAAAAAAGGGAAGAATGTTGAAACTCATAGTAACAGTGTTTCTCGCACATTTATTGGAACATGTTCACAAGTTACCAAACGTGATTTTATGGTCTACTGACTCAGCAATATACTGCATCCGCAACACGGCACGGTACACAGTTTCTCGCTTTATATCCACTGTAATCAGAGCGACATGTCTTCGTTTTGCTGTCCTTCAAATCAGGAAGAGTCCTGATACGTAACTGAAGACACAGTCTTTCACATATCTCCACAACCAGAAGTCACATGGATTTAGGTCGGTATTGAAGGTTTCTGGAAGTAAATCTTTCACCTAGTAAGGAACATGTGGTGTCGCCCCGAATTGCACGAAATAGTGGTGTGGACTCACATATTGCACAGGAATGTCCTTATAATGCGCAGGTGTTACTGCACACCTAAAAGAACAGCGGACCGCCAATGAAGGAGCCTGTGAAACCACACTACACAGTCACATCAGCTGAGTGCAGTGGATGTTCCTGCCAACATGTGGCGGAGTAGAACCTGGCATGAGATAGTACGATGCATTCATGGCACGATGCAGAGCAAAATGTGTCTCGTAAGTCGAAAGAATGTTCCTCAGAAACGTATTATCCATTTCCACACGCGTCAAAAACCAGTGGGCAAAGTCACGGTGTTGTAATCTATACCGGGGCTGCATTTGGTGTACTTACTGTGTCATGTAGAGACATCAGTGTGAAATCCGCCGCAAAGGCTTTTTATGTGTCGACCAGGGACTAGATATTTCTTGTGACGTAGCTCGAGCATTAGCTGCAGAATCTGAAGCATGAGCTGCACTGTCGGCTGTAGCTACAACTTCATCAACGACTGCCATGAGAATGGGCCGCCACCCTTTCCCTGCTGAACCACCTAATTCAACGTATTTTTTTTAATTTCTTGATTATATTCTACAGCCAATTTGTTCACATGGAGACCTTTCGCATATGTATCTGTCGGCGACATACCGCGTTACAGCGCTGCTATTACTGCCATTCTGATGAAACAGCTTTACCAGCAGTGCACGGTCTGTCTTTTCATAGCCATTGCGTTTCGTATGGAAAGCTTCAACCTTCGTAACTCTTTACACCAACAGTCATTTCGCTAAACAAATCACCAAGCAACAAACAGTATACTGACGTCAAAACAGGAAACATTTCAAATTCTGACTGCTTGCAGCACAAATTTCCACCTGCTGGCATAACGTGGGGCTATTTTTTTCCAGCATACTCACGATCACACCGCTTAATGATCACGCCTACGATGTTTCACACCACGTTCTGCGATACATACACACCAAACTCTAGCACTCGGAAAACCGTCAGCTTAGTTTTAACCAAACGGTATTAAATCGAAATGTGAGTAGCCTGGAAGGAACTTTTACGTTTCATTTATAAAATGTCACTCTTTGATCAATACATGGAGTTTTAAACTACTTAGGGTTACGATGAACGAGCTCAGAGAATCAAAATCCCTTTTGCAATTAAAGCCCACAACATGCACATTGTGAGTGTCACTACTAGGAAAGTTTTATCGTTTTAAACACGTAGTCCAATTCCATAAGACGACGCGCCTAGTTTTTGCGGCGACCATCAGGACTGGAGTCCCTCGATGTATACTCATGCTCATAAATTATGGATAATGCTGATACATGGTGAAACAACGACCGGTGGGCGGTTTGCGGTTTTAAATCATCTCGGGGTATGACCATGCGGTGCATTTGACCACGGTGGCGCTGGCAGCAGTCCACATACGCAGAGGTGTGTTGGTGCATGCACAGAGTATGGTACAGCGAGTAAGCGTACAGACGTTTTCAGGCGTGCTAATGGTGACTGTGTGTTGAAAATGGCTCAAAGAACACATATTGATGACGTTATGAGTGGTAGAATACTAGGGCAACTGGAGGCTGGTCAAACACAGCAGATCGTAGCACGGGTCCTCCGTGTGCCACAAAGTGTGATCTCAAGATTATGACAACAATTCCAGCAGACCGGAAACGTGTCCAGGCGCTACAGTACGGGTCGTCCACAGTGTACAACATAAGAAGACCGATATCTCACTATCAGTACCCGCAGACGGCCACGGAGTACAGCAGGTAGCCTTGCTCGGGACTTTACCGCAGCCACTGGAACAGTTGTCTCCAGACACATAGTCTATAGACGACTGAACAGACATGGTTTATTTGCCCGGAGATCTGCAAGGTGCATTCCACTGACCCCTGGTCACAAGAGAGCCCGTAAAGCCTGGTGTCAAGAACATGGTACATTGTCATTGGAACAGTGGTCCCAGTTTCTGTTCACGGACGAGTCCAGGTATAGTCTGAACAGTGACTCTCGCCAGGTTTTCATCTGGCGTGAACCAGGAACCAGATACCAACCACTATGTCCTTGAAAGGGACCTGTATGGAGGTCGTACTTTGATGGTTTGGGGTGGGTTAACTGTAACAGGTCAGGTGTATCGGGATGTCATTTTGCACCAGTTTGTCCGCCTTTGCAGGGGTGCAGTGGGTCCCACCTTCCTCCTGATGGATGATAACGCACGGCCCCACCAAGCTGCCATCGTGGAGGAGCACCTTGAAACAGAAGATATCAGGCGAATGGAGTGGCCTGCCTATTCTCCAGAACTAAGCCCCATCGAGCACGTCTGGGATACTCTCGGTCGACATATCCATGCACATGTTCAAACCCCCAGCACACTTCAGGAGCTTCGACAGGCACTGGTGCAAGAATGGGAAGCTATAACTGTTGTGGCGTAACAAGCTCGTTACGCCACACTGAGAAGGGAGCCGAAAGGCACGCGTACACACACGCCGACTGGCGTCAAGTCTGGAACAGGATACGTTATGACTGCTATAAATAAAATACGTAGCTTTGGAATATACTTAACTTTTAATCACTCCTTGTGATACATCTCTCTTGACTGTACAAATGAGACTCGTAAGATACATGCACTGTTACAATTGGCGCCTTGCTAGGTCGTAGCCATGGACTTAGCAGAAGGCTATTCTAACTCTCGGCAAATGAGAGGAAGGCTTCGTCCGTATTGTCGCTAGCAATGTCGTCTGTACAACTGGGGCGAGTGCTCGTCCGTATCTCGAGACCTGCCTTGTGGTGGCGCTCGGTCTGCGATCAAACAGTGGCGACACGCGGATCCGACATGTACTAATGGACCGCGGCCGATTTAAGCTACCACCTAGCAAGTGTGGTGTCTGGCGGTGACACCACAATAACCCAGCAGCTGCTCGACCACCTGATGCAGAGTATGCCAATCCATTGCGCGGCCTGTGTATGTGTGCATGGTATCATATTCCATATTGATGTCGGGGTACATGCGCACATGTGTTTCGGGACGGTTTTCTCAACTTATACATCAATACTGTGGACTTATCGGTCTGTCGTTTGTGTTCCCTATGAGCCTATGCTATTAGCGCCAGTTTTGTGTTGTACCACGTTGTGTGGCACCACATTCTGCAATTATCCTCAATTTATGAGCATGAATGTACAACAACTGGAACACACCAGTGCCGCACTAACTGTTGCGCCTCGTAACTGTAAGTTCTTTATTGTGACTGTTGGTGAAGTGAGCAACAGCCGTCGCATCTCACTCTTGAATGACATCATTATAATTTACTGCCATAGGGTAGGATGGCCTTTTGCTGACTTCATCTCCAGGAGAATGGGCCTGTGGTTTGTTTGTGTATGTGTGTGTGTATGTGAGTGTGTGTTCCATACCAACGCGTCATATCACACTACTAGCTCGACTGTGCCCTAACTGCTCTAGACGTGTATTCATCACTATACTATATTCTTGTCGCAGACTCACTAAAACAGTAACTCGACCTTTAGAAACAGTGTTCAAAGTATAAGAGCTGTTTAGTCTATTACGTGGGTTGGATAGAAAGAAGTGGCCACACTTATAATTGTTGGCAGACTTTCCTGACAGACGTTCACCGTATTCCATGCCCTCAATACAATGTCCCACAAATGGCTCTGAGCACTATGGGACTTAACTTCTGAAGTCGTTAGTCCCCTAGAACTTAGAACCACTTAAACCTAACTAACCTAAGAACATCACAGACATCCATGCCCGAGGCAGGATTCGAACCTACGACCGTAGCGGTCGTGCGGTTCCACACTGCAGCGCCTAGAACCGCTCTGCGACTCCGGCTGACCGATGTCCCACACTTCGATCACCTTCTGCCACACAGATGGAAGGCGCCGCACACCGTAAGCGCGTCCGTCTCTGTGGAAGTCTCGCAAGGACTGCCTCATGCCACGGAGGACGTCGTCTCTTGTTTTTTAGCGCAGGCCACCTGGAGTTTCATTCATTTTGGTGAACAGGTCATCAAGGTAAATACTAATACTGCGTAATTGCGGTGGACGATAAAGTATCTCCCGTCTCACATATACTGGATCTACTGCATGGTGTTCGGTGTGGGGCATCGTGCATTGTTGCGAAGGATGATGGGATGCGAGCCACATACAGAAGGGAAGCAAGGGGCTAGATAATTATGTTGTCTGTGTGGGGAAATTCCGAACGACGCTAAATTTGAAAGACACCCCTGCCATCCTGAAACACTTTTTTTACCAATCTCGCCACTATACGATTTGGCAGTGCTGCTTCACCAGGAACTTCACACAGTCCCTGATAACAGTGTTGTGCCCTCTGACCACGTGCCACTTCAGTCTCGATCCATTCTACATCTACATCTACATCCATACTCCGCTAGCTACCTGACGGTGTGTAGAGGAGGGTGCTTTGAGTACCTATATCCGTTCTCCCTTCTGTTACAGTCTCGTATTGTTCGTGGAAAGAAGGATTGTCGGCATCCCTCTGTGTGGGCTCTAATCTCTCTGATTTTATCCTCATGGTCTCTTCACGAGATATACGTAGGAGGGAGCAATATACTGTTTGACTCCTCGGTGAAGGTATGTTCTCGAAACTTCAACAAAAGCCCGTACCGAGCTACTGAGCGTCTCTCCTGCAGAATCTTCCACTAGAGTTTATCTATCATCTCCGTGACGCTTTCGCGATTACTAAATCATCCTGTAACGAAGCGCGCTGCTCTCCGTTGTCTCCGTTGGATCGTCTCTATCTCTTCAATCAAACCTGTCTGGTACGGATCGCGCACTGGTGAGAAATATTCAAGCAGTGGGCGAACAAGTGTACTGTAACCTACTTCCTTTGTTTTCGGATTGCATTTCCTTAGGATTCTTCCAATGAATCTCAGTCTGGCATCTGCTTTACCGACGATCAACTTCTTATCATCATTCCGTTTGAAATCACTCCTAATGCGTACTCCCAGATAATTTATGGAATTAACTGCTTCCAGTTGCTGACCTGATATATTGTAGCTAAATGATAAAGGTTCTTTCTTTCTGTTTATTCGCAGCACATTACAATTGTCTACATTTAGATTCTATTGCCATTCCCTGCGCCATGCGTCAATTCGTTGCAGATCCTCCTGCATTTCAGTACAATTATCGATTGTTACTACCTCTCGATATACTACAGCATCATCCGCAAGGTGCCTCAGTGAACTTCCGATGTTATCCACAAGGACATTTAAGTATACTGTGAATAGCAACGGCCCTACGACACTCCCCTGCGGCACACCCGTAATCACTCTTACTTCGGAAGGCTTCTCTCCATTGAGAATGACATGCCGCGTTCTGTTATCTAGGAACTATTCAATCCAATCACACAATCGGTCTGATAGTCCATATGCTCTTACTTTGTTCATTAAACTACTGTGGGAAACCGTATCGAACGCCTTGCGGAACACGGCATCTACCTGGGAACCTGTGTCTATGGCCCTCTGAGTCTCGTGGGCGAATAGCGAGAGCTGGGTTTCACGCTATTGTCTTTTTCGAAACCCATGCTGATTCCTACAGAGTAGATTTCTAGTCTCCACAAAATTCTACAACTGATCGACGTTAGAGATATAGCTCTATAGTTCTGCACATCTGCTCGACGTCCCTTCTTGAAAACTGGGATGACCTGTGCCCTTTTCCAATCCTTTGGAACGCTACGCTCTTCTAGAGACCTACGGCACACCGCTGCAAGAAGGGTGGCACGTTCCTTCGCGTACTCTGTGTATAATGGAACTGGTATCCCATCAGGTCCAGCGGCCTTTTCTCTTTTAAGCGATTTTAATTGTTTTTCTATCCCTGTGTCATCTATTTCGATATCTACCATTTTGTCATCTGTGCGACAATCTAGAGAAGGAACTACAGTGCAGTCTTCCTCTGTGAAACAGCTTTGGAAAAAGACGTTTAGTATTTCGACCTTTAGTTTGTCATCCACTGTTTCAGTACCATTTTGGTCACAGAGTATCTGGACATTTTGTTTTGATCCACGTACCGCTTTGACGAAACAAAAATGGTTCAAATGGCTCTGAGCACTATGGGACTTAACAGCTGTGGTCATCAGTCCCCTAGAACTTAGAACTACTTAAACCTAACTAACCTAAGGACATCACACACATCCATGCCAGAGGCAGGATTCGAACCTGCGACCGTAGCAGTCGCACGGTTCCGGACTGCGCGCCTAGAACTGCGAGACCACCGCGGCCGGCTTTGACGAAACACCAAATTACTTAGAATTTTCTGCCAAGTCAGTACATAGAACTTTACTTTCGAATTCATTGAACGCCTCTCGCATAGCCCTCCTGACACTACATTTCGCTTCGCACATACTCAACTAACGCATATTGTACGATGGTTTTGAACTTTGTCCACTGATCCTCAACACTATCTGTACTAGAGACAAAACTTTTGTGTTGAGCCGTCAGGTACTCTGTAATCTGCTTTTTGTCACTTTTGCTAAAAAGAAAAATCTTCCTACCTTTTTGAATATTTCTATTTACGGCTGAAATCATCGATGCAGTAACCGTTTTATGATAGCTGAATCCCTGTTCTGCATTAACTGTTTCAAATAGCTGGGGTCTGTTTGTCACCAGAAGGTCTAATATGTTATCGCCACGAGGCGGTTCTCTGTTTAGCTACTCAAGGTAGTTTTCACATAAAGCACTTAAAAAAAATTCACTGGATTCTTTGTCCCTGCCACCCGTTATGAACGTTTGAGTCTCCCAGTCTATATCCGGCAAATTAAAATCTCCACCCAGAACTATAACATGGTGGGGAAATCTACTCGAAATATTTTCCAAATTTTCCTTCAGGTGCTCTGCCACAACAGCTGCTGAGCCAGGGGGCCTATAGAGACATCCAATTACCATGTTTGAGCCTGCTTTAACCGTGACCTTCACCCAAATTATTTCACATTCCGGATCTCCGTCAATTTCTTTAGATTCTATTGCACTTTGTAACGCTATAAACACGTCTCCCCCTTCACTGTCAAGCCTGTCTCTGCGGTATACATTCCAATCTGAGTTTAGAATTTCATACTGTTTACATCTGGTTTTAGCCAACTTTCTATCCCTAGTACTATGTGGCAATGTGACCGTTTGTTAATGAGAGCATTTTTGGGACCTTTTTATAGACGATCCTGCAGTTTACTATTAGCACATTAATATTATTATTCCCTGTTGCGTTTCGCCTACTGCTACCTTGTCGCGTCTCACGAGGCGTCTTGTCGGGCCTAGGGAGGGAATTCCCTAACCTAAAAAACCCACATTTGCACTCCGCTGGTACTGCGCTACCCTTGTAGCCACTTCCCGCGTGTAGTGCTCGCCTGACCTGTTCAGGGGGTCCCTACATTTCTACACCCGATAGCGGAGTCGAGAAATTTGCACTCCAGATCTCCGCAGAATCGTCTGAGCTTCTGGTTTAAGCCAGAGGACCGGGATCGGTTCTGGGAACGATACTACAAATAGGTAGCTCAGATTCCACCCCGCGAGCGAGGTTTTCCGCCTTCACCAACTCCGCTAACCGCCTGTATGATCTGAAGATGGCCTCTGAACCCTGACGGCAGGAGTCATTGGTGCCGACATGAGCAACAATTTGCAGTCGGGTGCACCCAGTTCTCTCTATTGCCGCCGACAGGGCCTCCTCCACATCTCGGATGAGACCTCCCGGCAAGCAGACAGAGTGAACACTAGCCTTCTTCCCAGACCTTTCCGCTATTTCCCTAAGGGGTAGCAACTCCAAATCGCTAATAAACCCCTCCCCCCGTGTGCCTGCTCGGATCTTGCTGAAGGAGCCGCCACATGTCCACTCACAGACAGAGCAGGCGATGCCACACAGCCAGCCTCCACATTGACCCTCCGCCTAATGCTCCATGAACGCCGCTGAAACCGCTACTCCCCTTGGGGAGAGGGTGCCCAACAGCGACCGGTACCCGCGAAGATGTCTCGACAGCAGGGACTGTGGGTGAAGCATGTAACACCTGTGGTGTACCATGCGACGGACCAGACTGCACACGGTGCTACACCCCGAAGCAGCAGCATGAAGACGGTTGGCCGCGGCCATTAACACGTTCAGCTGTTCGCGAACAGTGGCCAGCTCCTCCTGTGTCCGTATACAGCAGTCCCACGTCGTATCCATCCTAAGAAATCAACAATTTACTGTAGAGAGTTAATTAACTTTTAACTAGACTGCTAATTCGATAAAGGCGGCTGATAGCAGAGTAAACTGTGGTTACTAGACAGTTCTTGTTAAAAACAATGAAAATAAGCGCTACCTGTCTCTGGACTGTATTCAAAACAAACGCTAGCACTACTGGCACTACAGCTGATTAGAGGGACTCTCTCTGACTGTTTTCAAAACAAACACGAAATCTATGGAACACTATTACTAGTACTCGAAAAGCAAAAACACACGGAAGAAGAAGTGAAAAGTAAGAAAAATACAGTTAATACTTAAATTAACGTAGCTCGCTGCACAACAGATGTGAAACAGACGGCAGTTACGACGACACCATATTCGTTATTTGTGTTAGGGTGTCTGAGCTGCCCTTCAGCACTTTCAGACAGTACAAAACGCAACTGACTCAAGCACAGCCACTGACGCACACTGCACTGCTTCAACTGACCTTCTGCTATGAGATACAGACAGTGCACATGACACTGGATGCACATTTTTCATGTTACAGCACTATTGCCACTAATTTTTATCCAACCGTAGTATTTATATCTAGTTGTTATTTGAGCCTTTCTGGCTCACATCAAACAAAAAACAAATTTTATATTTTTCCTGATGTAAAGAAACCAGTTTTTATGTTTACTGTTTTTCAACCAAATGAATTTCTCGAGCCCAATGTAGTAATACCAAAGTGGTTAAAATTAAAACGTTCAGTTGTAAGAAAGAAAATATTTAAGAAATTGTGGATTTAAAAAATTAATAAATTAAAAACAAATGTAACTCTAAAACAGTTTATTCAAATTCAGTAATGTGTACAGAATGGTCTTTAATTTGTTTTTACCTGATTTATAAATTTAAACTGACCATACTGTCTTTATCTTCATCCCCTGAAAAGATTTTTATATAATGGTCTGGATGCATAGTTTTAAATTTGTCTTCTATAACCAATGTGACTTTTTGGCTACATTTAGTTAGCATATGTTTGGCTCTTGAAATATTTTTTCAATTCTGTTAATGTAGTAAATTCTTCTCTAGAACCATTGGTGGAGCTATTAAGCTGGCTCAATAAGTCTTCAGTGTTCCAGCTCTTTCTTATTGGTTGTTTTATTTACATAAAAAAATTGTTTGGATTTTTAAAAATAAAAAAATGTGATGATTTTTAAATTAAAAATGCTTAAACTTCATCACAATTTTTATTTTAAGCAAATTCCTTCATTTCACTTTCAGCTGTCCAGTTTTGGCAAACTTAAAAGAAAAATAAATTAAGTTGAAAATTTACTCTTGAAACACTGTTTTTTTCTGAAAAACCATGGGCTACACTACCCATGGTTTTTTTTTAATATATCCCTTATATAAGAGGATTAAAACCACAAACTGCTCCTAGGAGGTATTTTATGATCCGAATCCACTCACCCTGGCACTGGCCTGTGCAGAGAAAGTAGTATACAGCACTCTAATTCGTTATATGCAGCAGTGTGCTGCAACTGTGGCGTTACCTTTATCTCATTTCCTCTGATGCTGCACTGAGGAAATCACTTTAGCAGGCCTTAATATAGGCAGCTCATTCACAAGACAGCCACTCAGTTTAGAGAATCGATTTTTGTTTATTTCTCAGCCAAATTACTTTAGAAATTCAATTACCTACAATAATCTACAAACAAGTGATATCCAAAAATAATAAAGAATAGATTTTTCTCATTATTATAACAATATTTTTGATGCAATAAAGTATTACCTAAAAGATTTAGTATGAATACATCATGGGCATCATAATTTAAAATATTTTAGGTAGAAAATTATATAAGCTAACATATCAATAGGAATTTTGTCATTAAAAGCAGCACATAATCTTAAAGCATTTTCTTGTGCAGCTAACAGATTCATTCTCCTGGACACGTTTAAAACAAATAAGGAACAATGTGCTATGAAATAATATGGATTTATATTGACATTGCCATTTCATTGAGTTACACATTTATAATCTCAGAAAGTGTGCCTTTAGATAGTTATTTTAAGGGTCTAGACTCCACAATTACTGGGGCAAAGCTTCATTTCTTCCATTCTTTATATAGATTTTCTGCAATTCTATATGATCAATAAAAAGAAGAAGCAATCAACTGATTACTTTTTCTATTCATTTGGAAAATAGCAGAGATATAGTACAGACTACCAAAATCTATAGAGTTGTGGTAATTAGTTATATCTAACTCGAAATTTGTTTTTCCATTTAACAAACAATTGCTATGCTTTGTGTTTTGAAAAAAGATATGGGAATCTTTGGACGGTTTAGTCTTTTTTGTTCTAGCTCTATTTAATATGTTATCACAGCAACGCCGATTTCCATCGATTATACAATTATTTTTCCTTCCTTGGGAAGTGTGGTCACATCTCCAACACCCACTGGATAATGGTGAGCAGGTTGAATCTCCTTCCTCTATGATTTCCTTATAATCTTTAAAAAAATCCATCAAATACTTCTAAGGGATAAAGTACTTTATTACATACTTTTTATGTTTCCATTATTAAGAATATGGCCTTCTGTGGTTAACTCATTGGCTAGAGATGGCGTTAATCAGATAAGAGCTGATGAAAAAATAAATGTGTGTTGTATTGTAGGCAGAATATTGTTTCCTTTCTGTGGAAATAACTTTCAATAGTTTCACTACACAATTATCAATTAATTTTTCATTTGATTTTCCATTATATGTTTGATAATTATTACCATTAGTTCCAATAATACTGTAAATCATATACGTTCAGCATGATTGGGATGAATCCTGCCATCTATGATATCTAAATTAATCTCTGTTTCCTTGTTGGAAAGATTTAGATAATTTTACTTTTCTCATTCTCATAGAATGAGTAAAACTGGCAGCTCTCAATCTTATTCACATAGTAAGTATAAAATGCATTAAAGTATTTTTAAAATAACTGTTAAAGTAGAATTGTTAAAGTCAAGCTAATTACCTTTCTCATCAGCTATAGTAATTTCTTAATGGTGCATAATATCAAAAATTGTAATGTATATCGAATAGTTTGATTCATAAATTATTGGCTTGCCAAATTCAGGCTTGAATGAGCACACCTTGACCTGTTTCCTGCAAGTATTCGTGCAATAATTTCCTAGTCTATCTCGTTCCTTTCACTGAGTACAGCCCCAACACATTTAAAGCCTTTTACCCTTTCAAAGAGTTTTTCCTCCACCTTGAGGGGTCTGTCATCACTTTCTCTGCTAATTATGAGGTATTTTGTCTTATCCTTATTCTACTTCAGGCCTGCTCTCAACGCCTCTTCCATTAATGTTCTTGTCATCTGAACCAGGTCTTGCTCTTTCCTGCATAGGCCAGGATGTTGATCCTTCTTCTCAAATGTATTCCTGTCCCTAGGCTTGCTACCTTTCCCAGGGCTCTACCACGCTCAACAGGAGAGGGGAGGGACAGCTCAAGTCCAACAAGCGAATCGCTAAATGCACCAGATGCAGTTGAATCCTGTCGTCCAGCCTAGTTGTGGGTTGAGTATCATCCATAAAGGAAAAATTTCGCTGTACCTCAGGCATCGCAGCTGAAATGATATGAGCAGAGGCACCTACCCCCCCGATTCTATCCACTGAATGACTCAGCGTCCTGTCCAACGCCACACGCAACCATTTCGCCAATTCCGGGATGCTACCTGCAGCTGGAAGTTTACAAAATTTCTTTTTCACGTGGGATAATCCGGGGCCCCTTCTGGAATCTATGATAAGTGACGGCCTCTTGAAACGGTGAGTACAGTACCTTGAGTAGAAGAAATGTATTACCACAATAATCACAAGAAATAACAACTGAAATAAAACGGTTGACAACTTTAATCCACCCTGCAAAACATACCGTAAGTACGCTCTGCTTATACCAATTGATATCTCACAAGTAGGGCTGGCATAGGTTTAAGAGAAACACATGGAATATGGTCCCACTTCTTTCGACACCGCTTGTTTCTTGGAATACGTTTTATTACTTATTAACAATGTTATCCTTTCAATTTATATAGAAAACTTATTAAAAGGATCACAACCCTCACAATCTTAGAAAACTGAACAGCCTCAATTGATTAAAAACAAATAACAAATTTTAACTATTTTTACCATTAAGATCAGTGCTTGAAACCGGAAATATACAGTTTCCAAAAAGAAAAAAACAGTACAAGTCACACCAACTGGGCGTGGCTGCAAGCAGGTTCAGCGAACAATTCTATCAACAGAAAGAATTACAATGACAGCCATTAAATGTAGTAACACCTTCCAAGTTTAAGTAACAGTTCAACATTTGGATAACACTCATCCAAATACAGAAAGGATGACAAGTCACGCCAATGATTGTGGCTGTTGGAAGCCTGCTTAACAGTAAAAAAGGCACCTAAGCAATAAAATACACAGTCCCTCGAAGCTGACAAACTGAGAAGCTGTAAAATTTCAGTATTGCAAATAACACTCAAACATGCACAGCTGCCCAAAAATACAAGACAAACTGGGAGTACCTGCAATTTAAATGTACTTCCCAACTGGTACAGATCAGCAGAAACGTTGACAGTAGGTAAGCTGAGAACTGCAGCAGACGATTATCACAGAAAACGAGGAATGAGGAGCCACGTTTCACAGTGAGTGGAGTTGGCTAATGACTGTGGATGAAGGCAAGGTTCGACAATTTATATGAATAAGTAAAAGGCCATAAAATTAAAGGCCTAAGAAATAGTAATAAGTTTTGTAAGGTTTGAAAGAATAGTTACAGAGGTATGGTGTGGAGAACACACCTTAAACTTTCTGAGCTTATTAAACTCACCAAATGGAGTTTCCTACTGGTTCCCACTTAATCGACGACACTCCACCGTGGATCACATCAAACATCACCTTTACGTAACTTGAAACACCGTGACGCAGCAGGTAGGGGCGGCAGATTGCCGGCCAACCCAGACGTCAAGAGACGACGGAAGTGCCGTCATGGCTAGGACCAAACGCGTCTCTGCTCTGGTCCCTGGCAACAGTAGCGCGTTTTCTGCTGTCAAAGCTGCCCAGCCAACACAGATGAAAAGGTAACAGTGATATGAGTAAATAAGGCTACACACAAGAATGCCTAAATAGTAGAAAATCTGAACAAATCTCACAAGCAACAACTGATGTAAGTTACAAGTTTAACACTTCTTAAACTTACTGTTATTCAGAAGCGTAAGTATCAGTACCTGATAATGCAATAATTCAGGCATGCTCATTTACAAAGGTTGCTTTGCCTCCCACACAGGTTATATTACATTGCAATTTCGTCCTTGAAATTTATAACAGGGGAATACTCATACACTTGCACGGCATATGGCATGGAATACAAATTGCGATCAGTAACACTGATCGATGATCACACACTCAATCACTTGTAGGCGCGTCTTACAACAGGTCTGATTCCACATGAGACAGACGTGGCCACGCAGTATAAATTACTCAAAAATAAGAAAACAACACCACTCCACTCACATGTGAAGGAGCCATGACTTGCAGGATTCGAACTGGGGTGTTATGGTCACCAATCCGTACAGTCTGTCGTCGAGGTGACGTAAAATTAAAGCTTGCAGAGTAGGACGGGAACTTGCCAACCAGGTTGCACGCGGCGTCCCTAGGTCTCCCGCAGCTCGCCGCTACCAGTCCTTAAGCGAGCCGTCACGGCTTGCCTCTGACCGATTTAACCATTTGCGGCTTCTCGAGACCCGCGTCGGACAGCTGGAGTGCCTAAAAAACAACAACTTGTCAGCCACGTGTTCTCCAGCCAACTCACTCTCCAGATCCCACCAAAGCAACAACACACACACACACCTCAACCAGAGACCTTAGCTAGCAACCTACCATCAAATCAACATCGACATCCCAAATATTTCGTTGCGCCAGTGCTATGCCGTATCACCAAGATTAAAGCCACCACAGCTCACGTCCTACTTTGCAAAAACAACTCTGCTACCTGCTAACTTAAATTTATCTTGCACTCGGGAGCAGGGTCTTACTAGGGAGGGGAAAAAGTTGGTGATGACTAGACAGATTAGATTAGATTAATTATTCATTTCATAGACCCACAAAAGAGGGGATCATCCTGGGTCAGATAAACATATTACAAAAATGTAATGGGAAAAACTTGAGTTTCAGTAATATTAATGATCCTCAGTCAGTAAACATTACAATTATGTACATGAATTAAAATTAAACTTATAACATTTACATGTTTAATACTTACATCAGCTTTCATTAAATCCATCATTCACAAAAACAGCAAGTTACTTGGCTATTACAACCAAGTATTGTCAAAAATTAAAGTAAATTATTCCTTTCAATGATCCTCAGTTAAGAACAGTCAAATTATGTACATGATTTAAAATTAAACTTCCACTATTTACAGACTTAAGACTTACATCTGGTTTCCATACATCCATCATTCACACAGTAGGTAGTTACTTGGATGTCACAACCAAGTATTGACAAAAATTAAAGTATAATAAATTTTCATTAAAATGGTCCACTGCACTTGGTGAGAAATTCATGGATGGAGTAGAAGGAGTGGCCACCGAAAATTCTTTTAAATTATGTTTAAATTGTGCCTTGTCAGAAACTAAACTTCTAATGGTTGCTGGTAACTTATTGAAAATATGCGCTGCTGAATACTGGACTCCTTTCTGGGGCAGACTAACTGATTTTAAATCTTTATGTACATTGTCCTTGTTCCTAGTATTGATACTGTGTACTAAGTAGTTAGTTGGAAAGAGAGATGTATTATTTACAACAAACTTCATTATGGAATAAATGTACTGAAAAGCTGTGGTCAGCATGCCCAATTCTTTGAATAGGTTTAGATATGATGTTCTTGGATTTACACTACACATTACTCTTGTTATACGCTTCTGTACTCTAAAAATTTTTTCTCAGTTTATGGAGTTACCCCAACATATGATACCATATGACATAATGGAATGAAAATAAGCAAAATATGCCAGTTTTTTTACCTTTATATCTCCTATGTCTGACATCATTCGCATTGCAAACACAGACTCGTTTAGGTGCTTTAGCAGTTCGTTAGTAAGTCGCTCCTAACTGAATTTACTATCAAGTTGTAATCCCAAGAATTTCCATGTCGTCATATTTTATACACACGCTAGAAGGAAATCTCTTGGAAGTTCTGAACTGCATATAGTGGGTCTTTTCAAAGTTTAATGGCAGTGAATTTGTTATGAACCACTTATTAATGTCAGTAAAAATTTGATTAGCTGCCCTTTCTAAATTTATAGCTGATTTACTATTTATTGAAATGTTTGTATCATCTGCAAATAAGACAAACTTGGCATCTGGTAATGTAACAGATGACAGGTCATTAATATACACAAGAAAAGGAAGTGGACCTAGTATGGAACCTTGGGGAACACCACATGTAATTTCTTCCCAGTCAGATGATGTCTGAATGCCTACTGCTGAAGTGTTACATAACGACACCCTTTGTTTTATATTAGTAAGATATGACTGAAATGACTTTGCAGCACTACCAGTGATGCCACAGTATTTTAATTTACCTGAAAGAATGCTGTGATTAACACAGCCAAAAGCTTTTGACAGGTCACAGAATATGCGAGTTACCTCTAATTTGGGGTCTAATGAATTAAGGAGATTTTCACTATAAGTATAAATAGCCTCCTCAATATCAGAACCCTTAAGAAACCCAAACTGTGACTTTGACAGTATGTTATTTTCACTAAGGTGCTTAAGTAGACGCTTGAACATAACCATTTCAAAGATTTTTTTGAAATGTTACTTGCTAATGTAATGTATAACTCAACCGATTGTTTTGCATTGGATTAAAGCGGTAATCAGAACGTGGCTTCGTGACAACAGATTAAGATTGCAGGGTATGTTCCACAATGATTACAAATGGTAATATAATGGCGGCTGTATAGGCGTGTAAACAACACATCACCAAACTAATCACTTCCAAACGCTATTGAAATCCTGAAGTGCAGACTACATCACAGAAGTCTTGAAGCGTAGATGAAGGCTTTACGTGTTGTTAGTAGAGGATATTGGTACCTTTTCTACGGAAAAACACGTATCTCAGATTAATTAACCCAATTTACTGAAAGCTGCTGCAAGTAAAACATATCTTGTACTGGTATCTATTGAAACTGCGGGTTCTGCGAAGTGCAATGTTAGAATCTGTTTCAGTTTTCTCATTAACAGCATGTAAGTTCTTGAAAAATTTATCAGCACGCCTCTTGTGCTCTTTTAGCGGCATTATTCAGAAATGGACTTTTGAGTTTTGCTCCGAGCTCTTCACATGTGCCAAAGAAAATTTTCAAATGAAATTGATAATCAACAATGCTAAAAAAATAAAATTTTGAGAAAGCCCACACCTTTTGAACAGGTGTGGTTTGTCTTCTGTTTAGATGATATTACGGCTGCGTAACAACATTGTAAGTGCTAGAAAATATGGGGTGTCTCTATATCATGATCAGCCTTTATGTATTAATTAATTCAATTTTGTCAAAGAAATGGATCTCCGGGGTTTCTCAGTATTCTCATTCATTTAACTATTCTTCCAGTTTCGTGGCGGCATAATGCACGGTAAAGTAACTCGTTGCAGCAGTCATGGATTCGGCGTGATCAGTGAGCCGTTTCCTGCAGATCGGCGTTCCCGTATCCCAGATGCAGCGTAACAGCTGCTAATTTGGTTATAAACTTCGTTCTTAAGCGCACTTACTTCTATTTCGCTAGACGTAAAATTTATAATTAGCGACGAATGCCGACGCGAAGCTTTGTTTGCTCCAATTCCGTCTTCGCCGAAAGCTTACAGTAAATAACGATCCACTTAGCACTAATTGGTCATGGAACTCGCTTTCGATCCTCAATTAGGCGGCGCAGTATCGGCAAATCTCTTACCGTTCCATCATTACCGACAGAACGACGCGGACGCCGTCGCTTGAGGGATGCGAGGAGCTTCGCGCTGGTCTGGTGGAAGTCTTCGATGAAGCGCCGCCCGTCTTCTGTTTTAATAAAGAACCACGGTGAGCTGCATCCACACGCTGCCTTTCTTGTTCTTCCTCGTAAAGCTAGGCTCTTTATTAGACTTCCAGCAGACGATGTGATTATCTCCATAAATACACTACTGGCCATTAAAATTGCTACACCAAGTAGAAATGCAGATGATAAACGGATATTCATTGGACAAATATATTATACTAGAACCGACATTTGATCATATTTTCATGCAATTTTGGTGCATAGATCCTGAGAAATCAGTACCCAGAACAACCACCTCTGGCAATAATAACGGCCATGATACGCCTGGGCATTCAGTCAAACAGAGCTTGGATGGCGTGTACGGGTACAGCTGTCCATGCAGCTTCAACATGATACCACAGTTCATCAAGAGTAGTCACTCGCGTATTGTGACAAGCCAGTTGCTCGGCCACCATTGACCAGACGTTCTCAGTTGCTGAGAGATGTGGAGAATGTGCTGGCCAGGGCAGCAGTCGAACATTTTCTGTATCCAGAAAGGTCCGTACTGGACCTGCAACATGCGGTGGTGCATTATCCTGCTGAATTGTAGAGTTTCGCAGGGATCGAATGAAGGGTAGAGCCACCGGTCGTAACACATCTGAAATGTAACGTCCACTGTTCACAGTGCCGTCATGCGAACAAGAGGTGACCGCGACGTGTAACCAATGGCACCCCATACCATCACGCTGGGTGATACGCCAGTATGGCGATGACGAATACACGCTTCCAATGTGCGTTCACAGCGATGTCGCCAAACACGGATGCGACCATCATGATCCTGTAAACAGAACCTGGATTCATCCGAAAAAATGACGTATTGCCATTCGTGCACCCAGGTTCGTCGTTGAGTACACCATCGCAAGCGTTCCTGTCTGTGATGCAGCGTCAAGGGTAACCGCAGCCATGGCCTCCGAGCTGATAGTCCATGCTGCTGCAAACGTCGTCGAACTGTTCGTGCAGATGGTTGTTGTCTTGCAAACGTCCACATCTGTTGACTCAGGGATCGAGACGTGGCTGCACGATCCGTTACAGCCATGCGGATAAGATGCCTATCATCTCGACTGCTAGTGATACGAGGCCGTTGGGATACAGCACGGCGTTCCGTATTACCCTCCTGAACCCACCGATTCCATATTCTGCTAACAGTCATTTTATCTCAACCATCGCGAGCAGCAATGTCGCGATACGAAAAACCGCAATCGCGATAGGCCACAATACGACCTTCATCAATGTCGGAAACGTGATGGTACGCATTTCTACTCCTTACACGAGGCATCACGAAAACGTTTCACCAGGCAACGCCCGTCAACTGCTGTTTGTGTATGAGAAATCGGTTGGAAAATTTCTTTATGTCAGCACGTTTTAGGTGTCGCCACCGGCGCCTACCTTGTGTGAATGCTCTGAAAAGCTAATCATTAGCATATCACAGCATCTTCTTCCTGTCGGTTAAATTTCGCATCTGTAGCACGTCATCTTCGTAGCGTAGTAATTTTAATGGCCACTAGTGTAGTAGAACCGGGTACAGTACATATAAATCGACAAAGCGTACCGTACACCAGGGCGTAGCGGGACCTATGTTTATAATGTGACTGGGCACGGTCGTGTTCCCGGTCAGGTTGGTGTGCGTCGTTACCTCGCAATGCGGGCGTGCGAAGTGACCGCAGAAAGTGCCTCACGGGCTGCCACGACGATTTGTCGTTTATATCACTAACTTTCTTGACGATGACATGGGAAAAGAATGACTAAATGATGCAAGATCACAGTAAAATTGAGCAACGCTCCAATGATAATTGCAGCACGAAGGTAAGCCTCCGTTTACATAAAACGTATTTGCTCTTGGCCTTATGTTGTGCAACTTAGATGCAGTGACAATTACGACTGTGGTAAATGGAACTATATGCTAGCTTCTAGCGTATCACGTCTCTTAAAGTGACATACGGGTAGGAGAGCTGTGTGCTAACCACATGCTCCTACACATCCGCACCCAGTGACGTCTGTGGGCTGAGGAACACACGGCGGCCGGTCGGTACCGTGCGGCCTTCATGGCCTGTTCGGGTGGAGTTTAGTTTCAGTTCTAGCGTATCAAATTGTACTTAGGAAAACTAGTTAAATTACATACTCGTATTCATTTTTTTAAGAAACAGGATCTGGGGAAACAAGTAAACATTCGAGATGGTACAACTGCGGTGTTTCCTCCCCAGTATCCTGATCAGGTCCCCTTGCCTTTCGATTTTAGCGTATTCCTCGGATAGGTTTGTTCCCATGACAATATAAATGAAAGTTATTTAACTGTAATCGTCTTTTCTTGAGCTTTCGAATACCAATTTAATTGTAAACCCAACTTCCTTCAGTATCTTAGCAAATACAAAAGCTGACAGGATTCAACGTACAACGGATTTACGTGCCCCTCTGTGTTCTGTCATTTGCCGAGTACTCCGTTCCGATATTTTGAACCTGTCACACAATATAAGTGTTATTACTTCATAGGCGACTCGTTCAGTATATTGACTGACTCTCGTCAGTATTATGGTGCCTTCATTGAAGTAACGTACCTAATGATATAGAGCTCATCTTCTTCCATTCATGCGTAAAGAGCTACTCCGTGACAGATTTTTAAGACAATTCAGTCCTACCGTTGAATTTCATAATATAACAGTATGAGAGTATTGACAGATTCTCTCCGAATTCTTGAAATCCTGCAAGTATTGTAATATTACTAGCTTATTTTTTGGTATTCAGTGGTGTGTCATACCTCATATTTTTACGTTGTACGTTATCAATCAGAAGTGTTCGGTACTCGATATGTTACACCGCAGAGGTTCTGAGTACAAGCAATGTGATCTTCGGTTGTCAGTACCCTTGTCGCTGCCTGTAGCATTTAGTGTCAATTGGGTGAGAGAGTCTGGCGATAACTAACAGAATACAGTGATGCAAATGCAGAGGATACTGCTTTTAGGAAATACGATTTGGTAAAGACTGAATTTAGAAGTTCGAAGATATTCAGGTAATGTTGTTACCAAATTGCTGGCTCGATCGTAATTTATGGTGAGTTTGTGAAAACCAAGTTTTCTGGACTTTCTCTTTATTGGATCGGGTCAGTTAGTTTTACTGCTTATATATTCTAAGATATTTTAGGTCTTGCATCATAACTTTAGATTTTTCCCGGTGTAAATTAAGCACTGCAGTACAATGCATCTTGGCAGGATGCTTGTGCTCCCAGAGCTCTTTGGATAGTCGCTAAATTGGACTATTGGTCTTACATACTGGATTACTGTCACAGAAAAAAATAAAGATCCTTGAAAGCAATCCTTTTCGTAGATGATATGCAGTTACACAGTGTTCTACTGCTCATTACCTCTTCATCATGTAATGAGACAACAGCATTCCGTATTCTGTAGTCCTTTTCCCCCGATTTTTTTACGGTATATTGGACTATAGTCGAATCTGCTTAACATTTTAAACATAGACTGCGTCATCATGGTAGCTCTTGTACATTTTTTCAGGCCAAAGACACGGAGTGTCTTGGAATCGTTTCACTTGACATTCGTTAAGTTTTTATACTTTTGTGGCCACTTCAAAAGAAATCTAAAAGCCAGGTGATGTTTTCTGTAAAATTATCATCACATGGCGCATACTGTTAATGTGTAATCATTTCATTAAAGTAATACATTAGACTGACTCATGCAAAATAAACACAAACATGAAGTGGCTCTCTTGTCACGAGATTTATGCTGGCTCCGAAGACACATTACGTCAAGACATCGCTCCCTGACTCTGAGTTCGCAGCATATGCTACCGAATGCATGGCCACAGACGCTGTTCCTAGGGGTGTTAGCCGCAGGCGTCTACAAAGGGCGTATGCAGAATGCATCAGCAGTGTGTGACGACGATGTAACGCCGAACAGAGGGCATTCATGGGCCCATAGTTGGAGGGTGGCAGTGTGATTGGATCCTCCATGCACGCAGTACGGCGCCATTGAACTGCTAACAATAGCTTGCAGGACGTATCGGATCAAGTTAATTGCGTACTAAGGACATTAATGTCACAGTGGATGACCTTCTCTGCTTAAGATCTATAAATTATTCCAGGTGACAAACTTACTGTATGTGGGTGTTCCTATTCAGTGCGTATATGACATGAAACTGTT
The DNA here is from genome assembly GCF_021461385.2 of Schistocerca piceifrons. Classification (NCBI taxonomy): domain Eukaryota; kingdom Metazoa; phylum Arthropoda; class Insecta; order Orthoptera; family Acrididae; genus Schistocerca; species Schistocerca piceifrons. The sequence continues at coordinate 178,979,916 of NC_060141.1, read as the reverse complement.
AATTAAGGAAGGTAAAGGTCACTGTATATATTCCACAGAACTTCATTAAGATTGACAGACACGGAACATGAGCAAAATAATATCCTTTAGATTCCAGTTGTAATCAACAGTAGAAAATATTTGTCGTACTGCGTCAAACATTGACTCCATCATCCGCTTCCAAATATCCATGCTTGCCACAAATTACTCTGGTTGCACCTTACTTCGATTGTAGGCAATGACGGTATGCGCGTACAGTGATTTTGCATCAGATTGATGTCATTTTCTACTATAACGTTTTTATGGTGGTTCTGCGAGGAAGGTTGACCGCAAAATATAAACATGACCTGTTCTGATGAATAATTTCAGGGATGCTTAATGGATAACGTTACTTCCTTCCAACAGCCACTGCTCACACTCACATGACCCTTCCACCATTTTGATAAGGCCAGCACTATGTTAATGACGACTAATGATTTACTGAGTGCCACTTTGCCCTCGATGAAGATTCGTTACTAAAGCTCATCCGTTTCTTCTGCGATCTTCAGAAGTTCAGACAACTTGAGATCGTTTTTCACCACACAAATCAGCTGATCTCTTATGGCGATTCGTGTATACCACCTTAGCACGTAACGCAGGTTCTCTCTACAGATCAGCAGCCTCGTAGTTTTTGTTAGACTTGCTGCAGCCAACTGTGTCCCAATAAGTCAGAAGGATATTTCATTTCTTTTAAGTAACATGTCATTCGTTTCACACTTCTTTTATGTCTTGGGTCCCTATACTATTACCGAGCGAGGTGGCGCAGTGGTTAGCACACTGGACTCGCCTTCGGGAGGACGACGGTTCAATCCCGTCTCCGGCCATCCTGACTTAGGTTTTCCGTGATTTCCCTAAATCGTTTCAGGCGATTGCCGAGATGGTTCCTTTGAAAGGGCACGGCCGATTTCCTTCCCAATCCTTCCCTAACCCGAGCTTGCGCTCCGTCTCTAATGACCTCGTTGTCGACGGGACGTTACACACTAACCACCACCACCACCACAACCACCCTATACTATTGGGCACCGTAGGCTATTGTACTCTTGGTTGAACTGAGGTATACTTAGCAAGCCGAACGGAACAGAGAGGTCCACACTGAGGATAAAACTGGGAATACTTGGGAGAGGTTGGTCGGTTCCCACATTTGTTTTACAACCAATGGAAGAAGGTGTATGAAACTTCCATTGTCTCCACGGAATACGAGCATTTATAATTTTTCTTTTGGACTATACATCCCAGGCAAAAATTTGAAATCCTAGTTAACGTATGTGTATCTGTTAGTATGTGCAGGTGTGTAAACTGATATGTATTGTAATGGAGGTTCAGGATGCAACGGTATCTTAAGGGAATGTACTTAAGTTACGAACTTTTTCCTCCACTATCCATTTCACACAGCTTAATACGATTTTGCATGTTCTCAAAAGCCAGCTGAATGTTTGTTGAAGAACTGTAGCAAGATATCATTCAGTTTCTTTCTACAGTTCTGAAATAATTCGCGAGTAAGTTTTATAGGCAGTTTCCTTAAGATATGTCCACAAGGAATCATTAGATGCGGATAAATCATGGGGCCGACGGGACCACAAACGCTGGGAGATGACACGCCAGTGAAAGTAATGACCCAAGAAAATAAATTGGTTGTTGGCTATAAGAATCATGGATCTGTATTGCTCACACAATGTATGCAGTATTTGGACCTTAGGTATATTGCTTATAAATTGTTGCACGATCTGTAGCTAGCGCTCACTGATGTCTGCAATGAATGACTGAGATGAATATTTGTCTATGAGACGTTGCATACCAAAAACCTTTTGTACCGTCTGCAGAGAAGTCTAGTGTAGCTGAAGCGCATTTTCCGTAGCCAAACTGCAAGAATCCTCTGCATTTATATAACCATGAAGTGGGAACTTTTTGTCGACAGTCAGAATTAATCATCGTGTTCTTTCGCTTTAGTACACATGACGTCACTACTGCCAGAAAACGATACATATATACCTTTGTCTTCAGGTAGCAGCTACATGAACAATATTGATCCCAAAGAGTAGTATTGTAGCATTCATAACGGCAGACTGAAGAAAGAATATGTTAATATATTATTACATAACTGAAAGAACGTCGATGGTAAGGTTCCAGAACTAGACTTTGTCGGAAACAGTTACAATGTCCACTTTGTACAAGGGACATACAGCCGGCTGAAACCAGTTGTTAATAGCAAATATATTCTTAATTCCCATTAGAATGTGTTTCTTAAAATTTGGTTAAACGCCTGTGGTAATGGCGTGTTAATAGTTGTGAAATAATAATAATAACTGGTAAGACTATCCGACAAAATTTAGTGAAGTCAGTACATATTCCGAATGTGAAATAGCTTGGGTGAAAGCAGTTAAAAGAGGATTAAAAATGGTCATCGCATGCCTTTATAGACCAACTTCCGCAGGAGCAGTAGCGGTGGAACATTTGAGATGAAATTAGGGGATTTCGCTTAAATTATTTGGTCATTAGGTGCAGATTTCAACTTACCAGCTATATACTGGGAAATTCAAGTGATTGGAAGTACAACAATTTTTCTCCATAGTTAATGCACGGCAAAAATCGTTCTCACTCGGTTGTGCAAGGCAAACAGTCTTTCATAAGGACGGAGGGTGGCATTAGCTTCATTCTCACCTCTGCCTTTGGTAGGAGCACATCACTTCTCCATTTGTCAGACCCCAGGACGTAAGTACAATTTCTATTTGTGAAGTCATACAAATCTTTCTCTTTATGTTTTCCGACTGTAAGAATACCTACTTCACCATCCGTTCGTAGCGTTTTACCAACTGCACTTTAAATTAATTGTAATTACTTAAATCTGTTGTTCCTCTAAGTTTCTACTTTCTTTCTGTTACTATGAGAATATAGTTCATTGTTTCAAATTGTTATAATTTTAACTCTTTTGCAATAAAATCTCCTTTTATAATTCCAGGCACCTATACATAAAATGTCTTCAACTAAAAAACTTTTTCCTTTATCATGGCCCTGTCGCCGACTTTGAGAACTGTCTGGCTTAATCCTTAGAAAAGTATAAGCTGTACTTAGGATTCCTGTGGTCTAGGGCAGAGTTGTCCCTCAACTACGTAGCTACCCTCGACACTCGTGCGATGAGGAGACGCACCAATGCAAACCGAGACCAAGAAGCCACGTGGGAAAGACGAACCTGGTGCACCACATGCAAGCGATTGGAGCTGAGCAGGGCAACAACAAGCTCCTGGCAGGCATTATCCGGGACGAATTGGATATGGCTCTGAAGAGCGAGCGTTGAGCAGATCACCTGGGCCTGATGGCCTCCCTATTGAATTTTACCGCTCCTTCTCCGCTCTTATGGGCGAGACATGGATTTATAAAGAATTTATGACGCCCACCTTTCGAGTCCCCAAAGAATTTACGGAAGACGTCATGGTCCCCGTGCCCAAAACTGGCGGTTGGCGGCAAGACTATCGCCCCTAGACTTTGTGAAACGCCGACTATAAGATCTTTACACATATCCTCGGCGCTCTTCCGCACTCCACCATCAAGGATGCAATACTTGCCGACCAAACGTGCCCTGGTGGAAAGAGTGTATTCACACGGCGAGGGGATCGAATGGGTATGTAATCGCAATGATGTCAGCCTGCAAACGCCCTTGTTGCAGCGGATTTAGACCACGCATTCGACCGCATCTATCATAGTTTTCTTCGTGCCGTCAGGAAACGCACACGCCTCCCCTGCATGTTTGTCGATGTATACCTCTACTTCATTGACGGAGCACATTCAAGAGTAATGGTCAACGGTTATCTGTCAGAATCCTTTTCTATCGAGCGTTCCGTGAGGCGAGGATGCTCCTTGTCCGCCGTTCTGTCTGCAGTAGCTGTCGAGCCAGCCCTGCGTAGCGGCCAAAGACTTACGGCAAAAGAAGTCACCCTGTTTGTGCCAACAGCATTGTCATAAAGGGCAGACGGGCGGATGGAGGTTCAGGCACTCTCTTTCCTTGGGGTGGGAGACTGCCCATCAACGAGAAAGAATCAGCTATGATTAACAGCATGAGGCTGCAGAAGGCAATGGAAGCCACTTCATTAACGACACATAATGTTTATCCACAGGACATGTGGCCTGTAATAGTAAAAAGGGTCATGATGCTCACTCCGTTGGCCAAAGATTCCCGAATAGTACTCCATCTGGATCTCCAGGACTGCTATGGGGGAGGTGGCCATGAGAAAAAGATTGAATATCCAAGGAAAGGATAACATTCTACGGGTCGGGGTTCTACGGACCTCTCAGACAAACAGAAGCTAAACGATGTCAAAGTTAGCGTAAGGAGGGCTATGCGTGAAGCGTTCAGTGAATTCGAAAGTAAAATTCTATGTACCGGCTTGACAGAAAATCCTAGGAAGTTCTGGCCTTAGGCTAAATCAGTAAGTGGATATAAACAGCATATTCAGACACTCTGGGAAGATGATGGCATTGAAACAGAGGATGACACGCTAAAGCTGAAATACTAAGTACCTTTTTCCAAAGCTGTTTCACAGAGGAAGACCGCACTTCAGTTCCTTCTCTAAATCCTCGCACGAACGAAAAAATGGCTGACATCGAAATAAGTGTCCAAAGAATAGAAAGGCAACTGAAATCACTCAACATAGGAAAGTCCACTGCACCTGACGGGATACCAATTCGATTCTACACAGAGTACGCGAAAGAACTTGCCCCCTTCTAACAGCCGTGTACCGCAAGTCTCTAGATGAACAGAAGGTTCCAAATGATTGGAAAAGAGCACAGGTAGTCCCAGTTTTCAAGAAGGGTCGTCGAGCAGATGCGCAAAACTATATATCTCTGACATCGAACTGTTGTAGAATTTTAGAACATGTTTTTTGCTCGCGTATCATATCATATCTGGAAACCCAGAATCTACTCTATAGTAATCAGCATGGATTCCGGAAACAGCGCTTTATTTGTTCATGAGACCCAGAAAATATTAGATACAGGCTCCCAGGTAGATGCCATTTTCCTTGAATTCCGGAAGGCGTTCGATACAGTTCCGCACTGTCGCCTGATAAACAAAGTAAGAGCCTACGGAATATCAGACCAGCTGTGTGGCTGGATTGAAGAGTTTTTAGCAAACAAAACACAGCATGTTGTTATCAATGGAGAGACATCTCCAGACGTTAAAGTAACTTCCGGCGTACCACAGGGGAGTGTTATGGGACGTCATAGGGAAGCTAAAAAATCTGAAAACGGAAATGCTAAAGCTGAGTCAAAATATAGTTGGCCTCATTGAAGTAAAATGGAAAGAAGAAAAGGATTTCTGGTAATATTATAGGGTAAGCAGCAGGAAATGGTATAAACGGAGTAGGATACGTTGTGGGTGCGAGGGTAGTGCAGAGAGTGTGACCGTGAACAGTTCGGTGATAGGGTTCTTCTCATCAGAATCGACAGCAAACCATTACCGACAATGATGTTTCAGGTATACATGCCAACGTCGCAAGCTGAAGATGATGATACAGAGAAAGTATATGCGGATATTGGATGGGTATTCAGTACGTAAAGGGAGATGAATATTTGCAATGGTCATTGGGGATTGGTATGCGGTTGTAGGAGACGGAGTAGGACAGGGGCGGCCAAGATTTCGGTTCGAGGGTCACCCCCGGGCCCGAGCGCCAAAGCCGTCAGCCTCGTTTCTCATTTCCCCCACCGTTGCCACGTGCTGTCTGAGCACGAGGAGAAGGAGGAGGGGAAAACAGCGATTACTCCCCATTTAAATGACTGTATAGTCGCACTGCATACTACTTGGTTTTACGTTTCACATTTCTCATCAACACAACCACAAACAAAATAAGCTTTCACTATTAATTAATTATTTTTTAGGCTCTGAGGGTATAATATAATTTTTATCTGGTACAAACTATCCGCATACGAACGGACGCAGACAATTTCACAGAGTTTCCCACTCTAGTTGCTACATAACTGTGATTTTTTTTCAGTTTCGTAATCTAAAGCGGTCCTTCACACAAAATATGTAGATCGAAATATTGTAGCTTTTGTGCAACACCATTATGGTAATTTGGAAAATCCAACTCAAAAAAACAATGACGACATGCCGGATAGTTTCAACGTAATTAAAACTGGAGTTACCTTGCAGGTCAATCAGTAACATCTGCACATGCAAAAGGGCGCTTTCAACTAAAACGGCAAATAGTCTCAAAAATAGCTCGAAAACAGATGTAACACTGACGGTGTCCGAAAACCTTTGAAAACTATAGTTGTAATTCTTGCAATGCCACTAAGAATTCTTCAAACCTCTCGCTTTCTTTAACGCCAGTGAGCTCAGGGATATGGAATGCCTTTGTCGGATTTTCTTTTTAGATGTATCTCCACTGAATTAGAAAGAAGTTACCTTGCAGTGTCTTCTTAGGAAGCAAAGTCTGCAATCCATTCCGGTTGTTCTAATTTTCGTTCCTGCGCCCATTAATTTAAAAAAGCGATACTTAAATCGAAAAATCATTCCAGGCATCAGTACTATTTGAAGTCTCCATACTCTTCGTCCATTTCCATTTGAAATTGATGAAACTCAAAGTGGAATAATGGGTGCGTGTTCCGAAATTTTACTAATCATATCATCAATTTCTTCAAGTGCTCCATGCTTGCCAAATTAGCTCAAAGTGTTTCTTGATGTACAGAACAATGAATGCCGTATGTCGATTTTTTGCTCTTTCATTATCATCTAAAAGTTTAAATTTTTTCTAAATTGTACTATAAAGTCGTTCCATAGCAAATAAGCAGTAAACCTTGTTTATGTGAATTACGGATTCTCGTCTCTCTCTTCTGTCATCCCCATTCATTTTAAGGGATTGTGATGACAGACACCGAGATTTGCTTCTTTTTGTGCAAACAGCCACTGGACCTTTGAACGTCGTTCGTTCCACGAACAAATACCGAAGGGTAAACTGTGCTGACACTACGATTCTGCAGAACTCGCAGAGTTGCGCCGACCGCAAAATGTCGCATCGCAGTGCTAAATGAAATGTCATGCTATTCCGAGCACCTTCGCGGAGGACCGAACAAAGCAGACTGACAGGTTGGGCCCTGAGCCCGCCCGTGGCCAGTACGTACTGTACAAGTAAAGTTTGGTACACCGTGGCCGGCATTGTTGTGGAAGAAAGGGTTCCGGGACAATATGAGCTCAGTACTGGGAATGAGAGGGGACAAAGACTAATTGGGTTCTGCAACAAAATTCAGCTGGAAATAGCGACTGCTCTGTTCAGGAATAACTAGAAGAGGAGGTATACTTGGAAAAGACTGGGAGTTACGGGAAGATTTCAGTTAGATTACGTCTTGTTAGGCAGAAATTCCGAAATCAGATACGGGATTGTAAGGCGTAGCCAGGAGATCACAAATTAGTATTGATGAAGAATAGGCTGTAATTTTAGAGATTAGTTAGGAAGAATCAATGCGCAAAGAAGTGGGATTTGGAAATACTAAGGATTGAAGAGATACATTTGAAATTTTCTAAGACTATAGACACCGCGATAACGAATATTTCAGCAGGCAGTTCAGTTGAGGAGGAATGGACATCTCTGAAAAAGGCAATCACGCGAAGCTAAAAAGAAAGCCCTAGGTACAAGAAGGCAGTTGCGGAGGATTCATGAACAATAGATGAAATATTTCAATTGATCGACGAAAGAAAAATTTACAAAAATGTTCAGGGAAATTTAGGAGTACACAAATGCAATTCATTTACGAATGAAATAAACCGGAAGTGCAGGGAAGATAAGGCGAAATGGCTGCATGAGAAACGTGAACAAATTGAAATAAGAAACGATTTGCGAGAGGACCGACTCAGTATATAGAAAAGTCAAAACATCCTTCCGTGAAGCTAACAGCAAGCGTGGTAGCATTAAGACTGCACTGGATAATCATCCATTAAATGCAGATGAGAGGGCAGATAGGTAGAAAGAGTACATTAAAGGCCTACAAGATATGGTAGACTTGTCTGATAAAGTGATAGAAGAAGAAACAATACTCGTTATACAAGAGACAGGGGATCCAGTATTAGAATCAGAATTTGGAAAGAGCTTTGGGAGATTTAAGATCAAATAAGGCAGACAGGATATATAATAATCCATTAGAATTTCCAAGATCATTGGCGGAAATTGTAACAGAACGACTAGTTACTTTGGTGTGTAGAATATATGAGTTTGGCGATATACCGTCTAACTTTCCGAAAAATATCATCCACACAATGCCAAAGACTGAAAGAACTGCTGATAATATACAAAAGAGTGGAAAAAAATTGAGGATGTGTTCGGTGACGACCAGCGTGGCTTTCGTAAAGGTAAAGGCACGAGACTGGCGGATCTGACACTGCAGTTGACAATGGAATCAAGACTAAAGAAAAATCAAGGCACGTTCGCAGGATTTGTCGACCTGGAAAAGCATTCGACACTCTCAAATGGTGGTAGATGTTCGAAATTCTGAGGAAACTAGGGGTAAGCTCTATGGAGAGAAGGGTAATATGCAACGCGTACAAGAGCCAAGAGCGGATAATAGAAATGGATGATCAAGAGCAAAGTGTTGTGGATAAAAAGGGTTTATGACAGGCATGTAGACTTCGCTCATGCTGTTCGATCTGTATGTCGAAAGAACGATGATGGAGACAGTAGAAAAGATTCAATTGTGGAATTAAAATTCAAGGTGAAAGGATATCAGCGATGCTATACACTGTCGACATTTCTATCCTCAGCGAAAGTGAAAAGTTACAGGATTTGCTGAATCGAATGAACAACCTAATGCGTACAGAATGTGGACTGAGAGTAAATCGAACAAAGACGAAAGCATTCAGAAGTAGAAGTAATAAGAGTAGCGAGAAACTTAACATCAGGATTGATGGTCACGAAGTAGAAGCGATTAAGAAGTTCTGCTTCCTAACAGCAAAATAATCCGCGATGGGCGGAGGAAAGAGGATATCAGAAGCAGACTATCACTAGCAAAATTGGGCATTCTTGGCCAAGAGAAGGCTACTACTATCAAACATAGACCTTAATTTGAGAAAGAAATTTCTGGAAATGTACTTTTGCAACACAGCACTATATGGTAAGCAAACATGGACTGTGGGAAAACCAGAACAGAAGAGAATCGAAGCGTCTGAGATGTGGTGCTACAGACGAATGTTGAAAGTTAGGTGGACTGATAAAGTAAGGAATGGAGAGGTTATGCCTAAAATCGAAGAGGAAAGGAACATATGGAAAACACTGACAAGAAGGGCTGGACGATAGGACATCTGATAGGACATCAGGCAGCATGGTGCTACAGGGAGCTGTAGAAGATAAAAATTATACAGGAGGGAAGAGCTTGAAATACAGCCAGCAAATAACTGAGGACGTAGGTTTCAAGTGCTATTCTGAAACTAAGGGGTTCGAAGAGGAGAGGAATTCTTGTCGGACCGCATCGTACCAGTCAAAGACAGATGACTCAGAAGATAATGTAGTTGTTTTCACATGCATGAGTAACCAGCCCACTGCCCAACACCTACCATAGGGGACCGACTTTATACGTCTACGATTTTTATTTTACACATACACTTAAGATTTTCTGGTCAAATGGACCCTTTTTCTTCTTTTATTTTTGTTTACTTTAGGTATACTTTTACGACAGTTATTTTATGAAATCATAAATGAAGTTAAAATTTACATAGCATAATTTATTAAAAATGCAAACTGCGTAACAGAATAGTACAGCATTACAATTATCGAATATTGTAACTGCATACATATTGATTTTACTACACTTTGCCTAACCTTTACTAACAGTTATTACTTGTTTATGTAACATGTCTGTCACATTTGAAATTTTTACACTTAACACGATTTCAATTAATTTCTGTTATCAGCCTTTTCCCACACAGATGCCATCTTCCTCTCTTCTTACTCGTAGGATCATTTTCTTCCGAAGTGAAGGGTGCGGACTCAAATGATTTTTGTATTCGTCTACAGCTTCTCTTGCAGCATGTCCTCTTGGAAGATGTCTCTTCACAACCCTATATATTAACTGTGGCCAAGAGTTTCTAGGAATAATCTTATTCCGTTGCAGGATAATTTGTCCTGTATAGAATGTAAGAGTTTTATGCAGATATGTCGACGATATTTGCAAACACAATAATAGGCCATCTCTTTGTCTTCCTCTTCATTGTATAATTAGCACCATCTTATCCAGTGTGTCCACAGCTTCTTTAGTAGTATTGTAGTCTAGAATAATTTCATGTATTCTCTTGGTGCCGTCGCTGAATTTCGTATCGTGGTACCAAGTGCTCTTCACAATAACACAGTTGTTGTTCTTTGGGATGTGAGAGACAAGCGTTGCGCCCTATGTGAAAGCAGATGCTGATGTGTAACTAGACATCACCAGGATCTGCATTAGTTTTGGTGGGATGGAATTCCAACCATTATATCATTTCTCTTCGTCCGCAATTTTCCTAACTCGTAGGAGGTGAAAATATTGTTACAAGCAACGTTATGCTTTGTAAAGCCATAAAACAAGTCAGTTAAAACCCATAGACCTTATTTTTTTTTCAGTTTCACCACTTGGTGGTAACCAGTGTACAGCTGAATTTTCCATGAATAACTTATTTCATTGTCACAAAGTACCCAAAATTTGACGCCGTATTTTGCCGGTTTATTAGGCGTATGCCGTCAGAAAAAGCAGATTTCCTGAATGCAACAAGTTGTTCGTATACTGTAACGGACATATTGGGACTGTAATTTGGGTGATATTCTACCTATTTCTTCCACAAATTGCTTACAGGTGCAAACATATCTTGTTCGTCATTGTATTCTTTCTCACGGTCATCAAATTGAATAACACTTGATACCTCTTTGAAAGTTTCTAGTGACATTTCAGTTCTCAAAACTGGGCAACCTTTTTCCTCTTGCTATAAACTTTCAGTAGTCTCATTATGTGACTTGTAAACTCCTGCAAATAACAACAGATCTATGTAAGCATTTATGTCGAGAATATCTTATTCCTTCTACTTATCTCCAGATAAACACATTCATTCAGCATTGAAATGAGTGAGTATAATGTTTTCAGTTGATAGAGGAAGGAACAATTTGAAAGCTGAGTATTCATTCGTAATGCGAGAAGTGGTATACCTTGATTGTCTTGGAGTCAGGTTAACTATATTAAACGATGCATGCTGTCGCATGTTAGGTAGAGGTTCTGTCTTCCGTTCAGTTAATTTATCCTGTGACATCATAATTTCACTGCTTACCATTTGCTGTTCTGGTGTATCATTTGCATCTTCTACTGATGATGAAGAGCAGAATTCCGAAACGTGATCTTCATCCTCTAAAACTACTTCATCAGTATCAGAGTGTTCAGTAGTATCTCTGCTATTTCATCATCTTTTTAACAGGTCAAAATATTGAGAAAAAAATTTACAAATGTTATGAACTGTAAAGGTCGAAACCTAGTGAGCCGAGTGAAGAAAATGACTTTACAAACTGATTTAGTTACAGAAAAGAATGTCTCGCACTCCTCCTTCCTCCCTTTCCACAGAAACAGACATTCCATTGTTCAAAACAACAATGACTTCACTCCTTTATACCCACCTTATTGCACCCCTAAAAGTTCCGTTGTTGGCAAATTGAATATTGTCAGAATACGCTGCAGTAATGAAGGTTAAAATACGCAAGATCTAAAAAGACCCGAACAGCTTGAAAGGTATTGTGCCTACGGATGTTAAACAGAAGTTTCGAAATAATTTATTTCTGTCATAATATACTTCACTAAGAGGCAAACAAAATCAGTGAAGACAATTTATTGAAACCAAATATTTTCAAAATTACAGACCATCAAAAATCCCTCTCGGTCAAAATAGAGCTGAACACTTTACGAAGGTTGAAATTAGAGTACATTTCTCTTAGGTATTTTGGGTACCAGATCTTAGATGACCTACATGACATTTTTCTTTCTCTGTTAAATTTAAATCGCGCAGAAAGGGTTGTTGTTCCCGTTCTTCAAGGCACTGTAGAGTCCAACGTTGTTCGTCGACTATTGTAGTCCTCACCGTAACTGTGGCAAAGGATCCCACCAAGGTACAATGACCAGGATCAGGTGAACTAAGGTTCCTTAAAGAGGTGTTACCCCCCTACCTCCTCCTTCCTCAGCTGTTCCTGGGCCTGACCACAGTCGGAGGTAATGATGCACTACATAAGTAACTGAGAACATTACGTATCACAAGCACACAGGCACACAGCATTTAAGTGTCTCACTGGAGATATTATCCACGCCATATTAACTTTTACCTTTCAGAGTATTTCACTAAATGTGTTCTGTATTGTTACTTTAGCCTACTGTTATGCTTTCCTTTCTCAGTTACTTGCAAGACGCCACTGAGGGTATAGTTATAGTTCACTAAATGAGCGTTTGATATGCACCAAGTACCTCCTATCGATAAGCAAAACACTCCACTACCATTCGAATGTGTGATAATGAAGTAAGCGTAAGGAAACGAAAGGAAAGGTTGGCCCTGTCGTATGAACTGTTGCTGTGCATCTTGAATGAAATTAATATATATGAAAGTAGCTTTGGCTACAGATGCGTACTGGAATGAAACAGCACTTGAGGAACGAAATGATTCACCGACAACTTAGGTGAAAGTAAATTTCCACTCGACAAAATTAAATAACAATTTTTCTCTCTTAGAAAAAATGAGTGCAGGTCCTAAGTCTATGGAAATAATTACGTTAAACTGCTAGGGTGAGCGGTATAGCTGACAACGGAATTAAGATTACTCTGTAACAAGCCTAGGCAGAGAATCTAATTGAGTTTAAGTGCAAGCTCATGTTGATCATTACGATTGCGTCGATCTGATGATTGAGATGGATAAGACTGCAAGAAAATCAATGTAACAACTCTAACAACCCAACCACAACAAAGGTCAAAATTTAATAATGATTGTGGTGTTGCTCACGCTGCTAAATACTGCATTTTCGGGCAACAACAAAGTTATTATGTGGCAGGTGTCATTACAGCACAGTTAATAAAGTCATTTCATGTAATAATGAATAAACTAGGCACTCATCTTTTCGTGTTTCCCACGCTGGTCACGTTGTAAAATCATGGCTCAATCGTCGAAAATCTAGGTGGTGATGATTCCAAGCTCGGATGCAAAGACGCCTGCTATATTCAAAAGTTTTGTACATGCGCTTCACAAATCATTCTTGAAGATTAAACCTTTCAAAGTTAGGACAATGGTGATGTAAAAAAATAATCAGCATTCCGAATTTAAGTTACACTCCCTTTTTATTGCAATATCACGTAACACACAAAACATCACTTCACAATACAAAACATACTTGAAAACATCTTCCTCACTGTTAAAAGTTCACATTTTATAAGCTGACTACGTTATGCGACTTTCCAACATGACGTCCAAGACTTCACCTTCTCAAGGTCCGACTCTCTAACTAACTAATAATCGCTTACGCGCCCAAAAATAAGAATTACAAGTACGTCAGAGATCATAGTGACAAAAGAAAGAATACACATAAGAATAATATCATTGCAATATAAACATATCGATGTATCAAAGTACCTCTACATTAACGAAATCTGAGTGTTGTCTCAGAAATATGTTAACTACTTTACAGAAACACAGTAGAATATTACTGGTATCGAGAGGTTCAGGTGAGGTGCCGTAATGGTTGCGTAATTCAAGTACCATTACACAACGAAGCTATAGCCAACAGATTGATTACAAAGTAAGTAACTAAGATTAGATCGCACCTATTCCCTCGTGAGTCTTACTCGCTAACCACGTTGCTGCGTAAACTTCAGAATATTTAGCTGATGTGAGCAGAAGTTGTCGAGGGTGATGGTCTGCGAAGTACGCATCACATCGGCTTCTGCCCTTTACTCTCTCTCTATATCCTCATCAACTGCCTCTGAGGAAGTCCACAGTCAGAGCCTTTCAAAGTCCGTGATCGAAGTCCACGTGTCTCCAAATGAGTCTCCACCATAAGTGCCTTTAAAACACGCGCTCTCCACTACTGCTCTCTCGAAGCCGCGAAACCTGCTTCTAAACCAAGCAAAATGACGTCTCTAGCTCTGCCAATGGGAAATTTCGTTTAAAAATGGCGCGCTCGCAATGCGAAATACCCCCGAAAATTTTTGGGATGTTACAAGTTCTGACGGAAGGTAAGCAACCATTCCCACAGTTTCCCACGTCGACAAATCGTAAATCAGGCTCACTTTCCAATTATATTCCGTGTGGACGTCGTTTTTAATAGCACCACACACGAGGTGTCAGCAAGCTGCAAAGCTGGTCCTAACAGCTCTTCCCACATTACGAAGGTATCTCCTGCCAAGTTGCACACATTTACAGCATGACACCCAGACGCCCCACCAACTACGCAGGTGGTCAGCAACTCTACAGAAAACAATGTGACCACAACAGACGAGGCACCGTCAGGTCGGGGGCACGTCAGCCCCCCAAACAGAGAAAAAAAGAACGACCGGCCCACTTGCCGGACCGTGGCGAAATCGCCGACAATAAGAATGAATAATCCCAACAACCATCACTGAAGCTCCATAAGAATTAACCATCAGAACGCTATGGAGGAAATGGGGGGGGGGGGGGGAAGAGGGAATAGCTTATGTCAATAGTTGATGTCACTTTCCCGAATGAATGTCGTAATTTCCAGGTTCAGGGCGTTACTTCCACATCAAAATCACTTTAAGAAGTCTTCAGTTCTGCCCTCTAACTACACGCAAATTCCGTACAACCAGGTGTACTAAAATTAGGAATGGGTAATCTCAGCAATTATTACTGATGCCCCTTGAAAATTAAGCCCTGGATCGAAATCTGCCCATCATGTTACTGATGTAATAAATTTGCATAACGAGAGTGAGGGACGAGACTGCATACGGCCTCATGTGTTTCATGTTTTCACCAAATTTCTCACCTCTTTGTAGAAGATAATTATGAAAAATATATGCTACACGTACACTGTCTTTTGCAAAGTTCCCACATCCTTTAAGCTTCTATGGCACCCACCCCTGTTTCACTTTTAGCAACATACCATACTGATTTATTTCACTACCTGATCTGTCAATTCCAGACAACATTTGCTTACTCCTGCAGATCGCCTTTTCTCAATACTTTACAGTTCCGTTTATAATAAGATAGTAGGTATACCTCATTTATATGTTCTGGGTCTTTTGTACAACTCCTTTTTCTTTTTTGCTCTGAAGAAACTTTTATACCCGTAATGATCCAAGGTTTCTTTACTGAGACGTCGTTACTACATTCAGTTATATTTTTAGGAAAGCTACACTAAAAAAAAGAATACGAACAAATAAGAAACGTATTGAATTTGAGGTTAGCTTGAGGCTCACTGTAAACTTGGCCCTGTAAACAGTTTTTAAGCTTTCTTTAAAATCTTCCACGCATTTGTCATTAGCCAACTTCACTGTTCTCTTAGAATGTTTTCGGACTGCAGATGGAGTTAAGTTATATAACGTGGAATTTATGAAAATCAAAGCTTTGCTAATTCCTAACCGGAGTATTTTCATAGGTTTCATTCTAACAGCTGAATCTGTGTCATCTATAAAAATTGGATAAATTTTATGTGGAATGTTTATTGGAATTAGTCAATACTACTATCACCTCAAATATTTGTTCTTCCTGAAGCAGCCCGTTTAATAAGTGAAAGTCGTTCATACATCTTTATAAACCATCTGTCAAATACTTACCGTGGTCGTAGTGGAGCTAACAGCTTTAAATGGTGGTGATATAGGCAACATACCGAGAGTGACAACAACTTTATACGAGGGATGTCCAGATAGTAAGCTCCGATCGGTCACGAAATGGAAACCACAGTGAAATCTAGAAACGATTTATTTTCAACAGTTAGGTACACCTCCCACCTACTTCTCTACAAAGTCGCCACTCCAACTTCGAGTTTTGTCGTAGTGTTGTATCAACTTTCCAATTTCCTCGTCATAGAAAGCAGCCGCCTGTGCTTTCAGCCAGTTATCTGCACTGGTCTGCTGCTCGTTGCCTGTGGAAAAATTTTGTCTTCATAGACAGCGGTTCTTGTGAGCAGAGATTAGACTCAGGGGGTGCCAATTACCGACTCTATTGTGGGTGATTAAACACTTCTCATCGGAAACGCTGCTTGAGCGTCTTTATTGCCGCTGCAGTGTGCGGCCGAGAATTGGCATGAAGAAGGAACTTTTCGACAGTTGTGTTATGTGGGCTGTAAGACACAGGCGAAATCTCTAACCAGGCCATTCTACTAGGCGGAAGACGCTATTCCCTACGCAGCTTTAAGTGCTCTCTGTTCACTCTAAACTGAAAAGAGCGACGCGACACGATCGACGGGCATACTAGAGGCACTACCCAACTCAACTGTGCAAAGCTTTACCGGATTTTCCCAGTGGTTTCTATTTCGCGACCCATCGGAACTTACTTTCTGGACAACCCTCGTACTTCTATGTGGCAGGGATCTGTAGCATTGCTGTTTAATAGGGAATTATTATTTTCTTTGTAATTAATGACCGTGAATAGTGATCAAAAATAAGTCTTACTGCAGCCATTTAAACTGCAACACCATCAAAGCAGCAAGAAAGAGGCGTTAAATAAATATGAAGTGAGCAACACACCTTATTAGGCAAGGGTAGCGTTTCAGTGCAGCCGCATAGATAGATGTAACGCAATCTACTTTGGTATAGAAAAGAAGATTACGCAGCAGGTTTCTCGTTCATAAATCTTATTTCAGTCGTGGTTGTTTATGAGGGGATCGCTTCATCCATCCCGTAAGAGGGAAAAGGTAGACACGTGGTCTAGGGGTAGCGTCTTTGATTCATGATGAACACGTCTTTGGTCCCGGGTTCGATCCCCGCCACTGCGTAAATTTTGATAAATAATCAGCATTGGCGGCCAAAGACTTCCGGCATAAGAAGTCAGCCTCATTCTGCCAACGGCCTTGTCAAAGAGGGCGGAGGAGCGGATAGAGGTTCAGGGCACTCTCTTGTCCTAGGGGTGGGAAATTGCCCCTAAAGGCAGAAGATTCAGCAATGATCAACGACATGAGGATGCAGAAGGCAATGGAAACCACTGCATTAAAGACACGTAACGAGTATCCACAGGACATGTGACCTGTAATTGAAGAAGTGTCATGATGATCTCTCCATTGGCAAAAGATTCCGGAATAGTCCACCATTCGGATCTCCGGGAGCGGTCTGCCAAGGGGGAGATTACCATGAGAAAAAGATTGAATAATCAAAGAAAGGATAACGTTCTACGAGTCGGGGCGTGGAATGTCAGAAGCTTGAACGTGGTAGGGAAACCAGAAAATCTGAAAAGGGAAATGCAAAGGCTAATCTAGATAAAGCAGGGGTCAATGAAGTGAAGTGGAAGGAAGACAAGGATTTCTGGTCAGATGAGTATTGGGTAACATCAACAGCAGCATAAAATGGTATAACAGGTGTTGGATTCGTTATGAATAGGAAGGTAGGGCAGAGGATGTGTTACTGTGAACAGTTCAGTGACCGAGTTGTTCTAATCAGAATCGACAGCAGACCAACGCCGACAACGATAGTTCAGGTATACATGCCTACGTCGCAAGCTGAAGATGAACAGATAGAGAAAGTGTATGAGGATATTGCAAGGGTAATGCAGTATGTAAAGGGGGACGAAACTCTAATAGTAATGGGCCACTGGAATGCAGTTGTAGGAGAAGGAGTAGAAGAAAAGGTTACAGGAGAATATGGGCTTGGGACAAGGAATGAAAGAGGAGAAAGACTAATTGAGTTCTGTAACAAGTTTCTGCTAGTAATAGCGAATACCCGGTTCAAGAATCACAAGAGGAGGAGGTATACTTGGAAAAGGTCGGGGGATACGGGAAGATTTCAATTAGATTACATCATGGTCAGACAGAGATTCCGAAATCAGATACTGGATTGAAAGGCGTACCCAGGAGCAGATATAGACTCAGATCACAATATAGTAGTGATGAAGAGTAGGCTGAAGTTCAAGACATTACTCAGGCAGAATCAATACGCAAAGAAGTTGGATACGGAAGTACTAAGGATTGACGAGATAAGTTTGAAGTTCTGTAACGCTATAGATACAGCAATAAGGAATAGCGCAGTAAGCAGTACAGTTGAAGAGGAATGTACATCTCTAAAAAGGGCCATCACAGAAGTTGGGAAGGAAAACATAGGTACAAAGAAGGTAGCTGCGAAGAAACCATGGGTAACAGAAGAAATACTTCAGTTGATTGATGAAAGGAGGAAGTACAATCATGTACCGGGAAAATCAGGAATACAGAAATACAAGTCGCTGAGGAATGAAATAAATAGGAAGTGCAGGGAAGCTAAGACGAAATGGCTGCCGGAAAAATGTGAAGACATCGAAAAAGATATGATTGTCGGAAGGACAGACTAAGCATATAGGAAAGTCAAAACAACCTTTGGTGACATTAAAAGCAACGTTGGTAACAAGAGTGCAACGGAAATTCCACCGTTAAATGTAGAGGAGAGAGCAGATAGGTGGAATGAATACATTGAAAGCCTCTATGAGGATGAAGATTTGTCTGATGTGATAGAAGAGACAGGATTCGATTTAGAAGAGATAGGGGATCCAGAATTAGAATCGGAATTTAAAAGAGCTTTGGAGGACTTACGGTCAAATAAGGCAGCAGGGATAGACAACTTTCCATCAGAATTTCTAAAATCATTGGGGGAAGTGGTAACAAAACGACTATTCACGTTGGTGAGTAGAATATATGAGTCTGGCGACATACCATCTGACTTTCGAAAAAGCATCATCCACACAATTCCGAAGGCGGCAAGAGTTGACAAGTGCGAGAATTATCGCACAATCATCTTAACAGCTCATGCATCGAAGCTGCCTACAAGAATAATATACAGAAGAATGGAAAAGAAAATTGAGAATGCGCTAGGTGACGATCAGTTTGGCTTTAGGAAAAGCAAAGGGACGAGAGAGGCAATTCTGACGTTACGGCTAATAATGGAAGCAAGGCTAAAGAAAAATCAAGACACTTTCATAGGATTTGTCGACCTGGAAAAAGAGTTCGACAGTATAAAATGGTTCAAGCTGTTCCAGATTCTGAATAAAGTAGGGGTAAGCTATAGAGAGAGCCGGGTCATATACAATATGTACAACAACCAAGAGGGAATAATAAGAGTGGAAGATCAAGAACGAAGTGCTCGTATTAAGAAGGGTGTAAGACAAGGCTGTAGCCTTTCGCCCCTACTCTTCAATCTGTACATCGAGGAAGCAATGATGGAAATAAAAGAAAGGTTCAGGAGTGGAATTAAAATACAAGGTGAAAGGATATCAATGATACGATTCGCTGATGACATTGCTATCTTGAGTGAAAGTGAAGAAGAATTAAATGATCTGCTGAACGGAATGAACAGTCTAATGAGTACACAGTATGGTTTGAGATTAAATCGGAGGAATACGAAGGTAATGCGAAGTAGTAGAAATGAGAACAACGAGAAACTTAACATCACGATTGATGGTCACGAAGTCAATGAAGTTAAGGAATTCTGCTACCTAGGCAGTAAAATAACCAGTGACGGACGGAGCAAGGAGGACATCAAAAGCAGACTCGCTATGGCAAAAAAGGCATTTCTGGCCGAGAGAAGTCTACTAATATCAAAAACCGGCCTTAATTTGGGGAAGAAATTTCTGAGGATGTTCGTCTGGAGTACAGCATTGTATGGCAGTGAAACATGGACTGTGGGAAAACCGGAACAGAAGAGAATCGAAGCATTTGAGATGTGGTGCTATAGACGAATGTTGAAAATTAGGTGGACTGATAAGGTAAGGAATTAGGAGGTTCTACGCAGAATCGGAGAGGAAAGGAATATGTGGAAAACACTGATAAGGAGGACAGGATGATAGGACATCTGCTTAGACATGTGGGAATGACTTCCATGGTACTAGAGGGAGCCGTGGAGGGCAAAAACTGTAGAGGAAGACAGAGATTGGAATACGTCAAGCAAATAATTGAGGACGTAGGTTGCAAGTGCTACTCTGAGATGAAGAGGTTAGCACAGGAAAGGAATTCGTGGAGGGCTGCATCAAACCAGTCAGTAGACTGACGACAAAAAAAAAAAAAAAAAATAAGAGGGAAAATTGTCTTCCCCTGTTAGTCGGAATCTGACAGCAGCTTCAGAATTCTATAACAGCCTAACGAATATGGAATCGATGTTTCAAGGAGGCAATAACGCCATAAAGGATCTTAACTGTAAAGGGGGCCAGATATCGTGACTGTTGGGATGGCGGTTTCTCTGCCAGGGTGTGGGACGGCGTGGGTCGCAAACGACTCATGATGGCCCATAAAAAGCCTTTATGTAAGTAAAAAGTCATTAAAACTGCTGAATGGTACTCAGGGCGAATATTCATCTCGAAGTACCACACGCTGGAAGCAACGGCTAGCGGCAGGCACCGGCAGCAACCGGCGCTGCGGCATGTAGCTTCTACACTACTGGCCATTAAGACTGCCACACCAAGAAGAAATGCAGATGATAGACTAGTATTCATCGGACAAATATATTATACTAGAACTGACATGATTACATTTTCACCCAATTTTGGTGCATAGAACCTGAGAAATCGGTACCCAGAACAACCGCCTCTGGCCGTAATAACGGCCTTGATACGCCCGGGCATTGAGTCAAACAGAGCTTGTATACCGTGCACAGGTACAGCTGCCCATGCAGCTTCAACACGATACCACAGTTAATCAAGAGTAGTGACTGGCGTATCGTGACGAGCCAGTTGCTCGGTCACCATTGACCAGACGTTTTCAATTGGTGAGAGATCTGGATAATGTGCCGGGCATTGCAGCAGTCGAACATTTTCTGCATCCAGAACGGCCCGTACAGGACCTCCAACATGCGGTCGTGCATTATTCTGGTGAAATGCAGAGTTTCGCAGGGATCGAATGAAGGGTAGAGGCCGGCCGCTGGTGGCCGAGCGGTTCTACGCGCTTCAGTCTGGAACCGCGCGACTGCTACGGTCGCAAGTTGGAATCCTGCCTCGGACATGGATGTGTGTGATGTCCTTAGGTTAGTTAGGTTTAAGTAGTTATAAGTTCTAGGGGACTGATGACCTGAGATGTTAAATCCCATAGTACTCAGACCCATTTGAACCATTTTTTGAAGGGTAGAGCCACTGGTCGTAACACATCTGTAATGTAACGTCCACTGTTCAAAGAGCCGTCAAGAGGTGACCGAGACGTGTATCCAATGGCACCTCACACCATCATGCTGAGAGATACGCCACTATGGTGATGACGAATACACGCTTCCAATGTGCCTTCATCGCGATGTCGCCAAACACGGATGCGACCATCATGCTGCTGTAAACAGAACCTGGATTCATCCGAAAAAATGACACTTTGCCATTCGTGCACTCAGGTTCGTCGTTGAGTAAACCATCGCAGGCACTCCTGTCTGTGATGCAGCGTCAAGGGTAACCGCAGCTATGTTCTCCGAGCTGATAGTCCACGGTGCTGCGAACGTCGTCGAGCTGTTCGTGCAGATGGTTGTTGTCTTGCAAACGTCCCCATCTGTTGACTCAGGGATCAAGACGTGGCTGCACGATCCATTACAGCTATGCGGATAAGATGCCTGTCATCTTGACTGCTAGTGATACGAGGCCGTTAGGATCCAGCACGGCGTTCCGTAATACCATCCTGAACCCACCGATTCCATATTCTGCTAACAGTCAATGGATCTCGACCAATGCGAGCAGCAATGTCGCGATACGATAAACTGCAATCGCGATAGGCCTTTATCAAAGTCGGAAACGTGATGCTACGCATTTCTCCTCCTTACACGTGGCATCACAGCAACGTTTAACCAGGCAACTGCTGTTTGTGTATGAAAATTTGGTTGGACACTTTCCTCATATTAGCACGTTGTAGGTGTCGCCACCGTCGCCAACCTTGTGTGAATGCTCTGAAAAGCTAATCATTTGCATATCACAGCATCTTCTTCCTGTCCGTTAAATTTCGCATCTGCAGCACGTCATCTTTGTGGTGTAGCAATTTTAATGTCCAGTAGTGTATATAGTAGCTGTAGAATTCGCCGCTATTGCTTGGAGCGGGCGTCAGCTATCAGCGGACTCTGTCTGAGTCAGGCGGCGGCTCAGTGCACTCTGGCGAGTCGTTATTTCAACGCCTGCAAACTGGGATGCGTGCCGCCCAGTAGACCATATCTACGGCGGCGGCTGTCTGGCGGATGGGGAAGCCGGAGTCAGGGACTGAAGTCTCGGTCTCAGGGTCTGCGTCGGCGTTGGCGGCGGGTGGCACAGGTGGTGCCTCACTCGACTGCCCAGCTGCATCCGATCATGACGGGCTGGTCTCGGTCCTTAAGTTTGCTTCTCCCTCCCTGACGTCTGCTTTTTTCTTCTGGTCAGAAGTACCAGCATGGGCCGATGCCCCGGGCACATGTAATCAGGGCACGATTAATCCAACCGGTGTCTTCACTTCGGTGTGCAGCCCGCAGTCGTTTGTCACGTAACCCTCCTGTTGACATCCTCGTTTCGCCACTCTTTTGTCTAACTCGGCTAGTCAGTGATGCACTTACGATATCCCCTCGTTCCCCGCTAACAGAAGTCACAGTACTTCTTCAAAACTTTCTGATTCTTTTAACCAATTTCATCACTTTCCCACTTCACAACTGACGCACATAACTAGTAATAGAGAGTATAGCCATACTGTTTGATCGGCTGTGTAGGGTAGTCAGGGCATGGAATAGTTTGCAGCAAGACAAGTACCTACACAGACAGAACGATGATGTATGGAGCACCACTTTCCGTCAGCATGGCTTCCCCTGAAACGGCAGCAGTGCCAGGCCTGCCAACTTGTCGACCAACGTTGTTTCGTCCTGTTGCTGTGTACAAAATATAGGCTGACTCTTACACAGAGGATTACAGCAAGCAACTACTTTTTACAATACTATTTATTTATTTAAACAGCGCCGTTACCGGTTGCGAACCGACAGGTTCATCTTCAGACGGCTAGTTCACGTTTCACATTAAATTTTGCCTATTGTTTCCCCACCTGACGACATTTTTTTGGGGTGATGGTGACCCACAACCAAAACAAGATGTGAGACAATGTCTTTTTAACTGTAATTGTGCCTCTCAACGATTTTAAATGATGTAAACAAATTATTATTATTAAAGGGAAGATATTTCGGTTACTTAAGATGAAGAATCCGAGCCATTATGTTCCAGTGCAGGTTACTTAACATCTGGCTGCAGCGATAACTGTATAATAAACTTTTTTGTGTATACATATGCACATAATGTAAAGCAGCACTCACACACCATAACATTGTTATGGTTGTAATATCGCCCTGTTTGTATACATATCTCCACGTGATGAAACTTCTTATTGTGTGAGTGTTGCTTTACATTCTGCGCATATATGCACAAAATAGTGCATTATATAGTTCTTGCTGCCGCAAGATGATAAGCAACCTGCACTGGAACATAATGGCGCGGATTCTTCATCGTAAGTAACCAAAACATCATCCCTTCAATAATAATAATTCGTTTACATCACTTAAAATCGTTGAGAGGCACAATTACAGTTACAAAGATGCTGTCCCACATCTTGTTTTGGCTGTAGGGCACTACAACGCCAAGGAAATTTCTTCAGGTGGGGAGACAAAAGCCGAAGTGAAATGTGAAACGTGAACTAGCCGTCGTTTCGAAACCGGTACCGGCGCTGTTTCACTAAATAAATAGCATTGTAAAAAGTGTCTGGTTGCTGTAATCTTCTGTGTAAGAGTCAACCTATATTCTGAACCAACATCAGTATTTGAAACCAGTGTGTCCCCACGTGATCTTTTCCGATGGGTAGTCATTCTGCGCGCAGCACCAAGATGGATGAACCCATGTGTGCACGCTTCCAGCAAAAGGAACATTGCCAGTGATAAAGGTGCAGCATATGACATGCCTTTCAGTACATGACCAACTCCAGCACGCGTAACTTGGAATAGCTGTTTATTTCTGACGTGCTAGGGACGGAGTCCATGTCCTACCTACGAAATCTGCATGACAATATCTCTCATTAAAACAACAGCACACTGTACATTCTTCTTAAAATGCAGACAAAACTCGATACTGAGGGAGTTAAGCTCTTACACGGACGAAGATGTTCTCCAGATATCTAAGAAACTGAAAATATCTGAGCATGGACTAGTGACAGACTGGTACGATCTAATTCAGGTTCAGTGCTGGAGCGGCTCTGAGTGACGTACTCGTGTCCAAGAAGCTCAGTTTGGCACCCATCCGCTTCCAGCTGTTGTTGTAGCTATATGTACTGCATTTCAGACACTGTATACCCCCAAATCTACTACAGATTTATTCATGGATTCTTTGTACAGCACTGTGTACGTACAATGAGGAAAATTTTGTTATTTTCTTTCCTTCCTGATATAGTAACTGTCTTGGCCAGCAGTGTAAGCATACAATAATTGAGAACATTTACAAGGCAATGAATTCTTCTTCACTTTGTATTCCTAGAGACTGTCCGGTAGTTACTGGCTCCGAATGAAGAAAGTAGAAAGGTTAGGATTTAACGTGGTGGTGGTGGTGGTGGTTAGTGTTTAACGTCCCGTCGACAACGAGGTCATTAGAGACGGAGCGCAGGCTCGGGGTAGGGAAGGATTGGGAAGGAAATCGGCCGTGCCCTTTCAAAGGAACCATCCCGGCATTTGCCTGAAACGATTTAGGGAAATCACGGAAAACCTAAATCAGGATGGCTGGATACGGGATTAGGATTTAACGTCCTGTCAACACCGAGGTCATTAGAGACGGAGCATAAGCTGGGAATGTTTTAAGGATGGGGAAGGGAATCGACCGTTCCCTTTAAAGCAACCATCCCTACACTTGCCTAGAGCGATTTAGAGAAATCACGGAAAACCCAAATCTTCGGAGGCGCATTTTGACCGTCGTCCTACCGAATGCGAGTCCTGTTGCAAACCACAGTCCCAGTTTGCTCTATCAATGGTACCCCGTCTCTGGACGGAGTTCATTTCATTCTGCTGGGATAGTTAGTGGTAAAAACTATTCCATTCCACTGTCGTTGACTGAGACCTCATTATTTGTAGATTATAAGAACAGTCGTAGGTTGCAGGCTTGTAATTTATTTATTACGCGTGTCTCTCAGTTAGGGCTTCACCAGACAATGCGAAAATTAATGCCAGGGATATATGTCACTTTAAAATTATTGCCAACAGCATATGTCCCATCGAATTGTGGAAAAACATGTGATGGGTTTGGTGTCAAGACAACGCACCAGCACATACCGCATTGTCCGTTAAGATTCTTCTAGTGAAGCAGCGCATTCCACCGCTAGACAACGCACCTTCCCATTTTCTGGCAAAACTGCAGCAAATGAGAGCTGTAGAAGGTAATTTAAAACATCGGTTTTCTGAAAGCTTGGTCGCTGCAGCTTTGTCTTGAAAATGGCAGGGTGTGCTCCTGGCGGAATATTGGCGGTTGTCGACGACCTCATCTGGCTGCATTACCGTTAGTTATTAGAGCATTGCATGCGCCAGAAAGCTCAGGTCACACATCTTATTCGCCTGCCCTAACACCACGTGACGTATCAATTATCCAAGGTCAAACCTACATTCAAAGAAACAAGATATCAGTCCAATGAAGAACACAAATAAAAGGTGGCTCGTGTCATCAAGGAGCTCACAGAAAAAGACATTCAGAACTGCTTCTATCAGCAGAAAATTCGTATTTAGAGTTGTAGGAATAGAAGAGGGGAGTATTTCGAGGGCGGCAATAATTAAATGTGTATGTCTAAAAAACTTTTCACAGCAATAGTTCCATTGCTTAATAGCCCCACCTCGTATGCCCACTATAATGAACACTACAATGGCTAAGTAATCTCAGCATACATACACTAACATGAAAATCAACACTAAATGTTCTGCACACACCCAAATGCGAGTGCTGCAGGCACATGCGGAAGACTGACGCCATTGGCTGCAGAGTCGCGTGGTACAGCGTTCCTAACCAATGGGTATTACCCCACCAACAGCCTTCTTATGTGAACACCACTATAGCACCAGTAGGAACTTCCCTTTTTTCTTTTTCAGCTTCCCCCCTGAGGCTACAGAGGGCTTTTCGGCTTTCAAGCCCTGCTGACGTCGCCGAAGGAAGCCCTGTTTTGGATGTATGCAAAGAGGATATCTGTTTCCCGTTTTTGCCCTAAAATCGAGGAAACTCTCAAAAAAATCGTGGTAATTTAGTTATAAACAATTCGTAGCTTTATTATGCGCAAGTATGTCTGTACACGTTGTTAATACGGTGTTCAGTCCCGAGACAGGAAAGATGCCAGCTGTCTATGCTATTCTATCCTGCGCAAGCCTCTTCATCTCCGAATAACTCTTGCAACCTACATCTTTCTGAACCTGCTTACTGTATTCATCTCTTGGTCTCCCTCTACGATTTTTACCCCCCGCCCCCCTTTCTACACACTTCCCACCACTAGTAAATTGATTAGTTGATGTGTCTTTGATGTCTCAGAGTATGCCCTACCAATCGATCCCTTCTTTTGGTGAAATTCTGCCACAAATTTCTTTTCTCCATAATTCTATTCATTGGCTCCCCATTAGTTACTTGATCTACCCTTATAACCTTTAACATTCTTCTGTATCAAATTTCGAAATCAGCTATACTTTTTTTATGTAACTGTTTATCGTCCTTGTTTCACTTCCATACGAGACTACCTCCGGACAAATAAATTCTTAATCTACACACAAGCGCCAAGAAACTGGTATAGGCATGCGTATTCAAATAGGCCTACAAAGATATGTAAACAGGCAGAATACGGCGATGCGGTCGGTAACGCCTACATAAGACAACAAGTATCTCGCGCAGTTTTTAGATCGGTTGCTGCTGCTAAAATAGCAGCTTAGCGACGACTTACTTTTGTTTGAACGTGGTGTTATCGTCGGCGTACGACCGTTTCACGAGTGTATCATGAATATCAGAAATTCCGTAAAACATCAGATATTCGAGATCGCTGTGGCCAGAAAAAGATATTGCAAGAACTGGACTAACGACGATTGGAGATATTCGTTCAACGTGACAGAGGTGCAACCCTTCCGCAAATTGCAGCAGATTTCAATGCTGGACAATCAACAAGTGTCAGCGTGGGAACAATTACACGAAATATCTATCGATTTGGGCTTTCGCAGCAGAAGGCCGCCTCGTGTACTGCTGATGACTGCACGACACAAAGCTTTACGCCTCGTATGGGCGCGTCAACACCGACATTGGACTGTTGATGACTGGAAACAAGTTGCCTGGTTGGACGATTCTCGTTTCAAATTGTATCGAGTGGATGTACGTGTACCAGTATGGAGACAAGCTCATGAAACCATGGACCCTGCATATCAACAGTGGACTGTTCAAGCTGGTGGAGGCTCTGAAATGGTGTGGGACGTGTGCAGTTCGAGTGATATAGGATACGTCTAGATACGACTCTGACAGGTGACACATACCTAAGCATCCTGTCTGATCAACTTGCATCCATTCAGGTCCATTGTGTATTCCGACGGACTTGCGACATCCCACACGTCCAGAATAGCTACAGAGTGACACTCTTCTGAGTTTAAACACTTCTGCTGAAACTCCCGATATGAACATTTTTGAGCATATCTGGGACGCCTTGCAACGTGCTGTTGAAAAGAGATCTCCACCGCCTCGTACTCTCACAGATTTACGGAGAGCCATGCAGGATTCATGGTGTCAATTATCTCCAGCATTACTTCAGACATTAGTTCAGTTCATGCCTCGTCGTGATTCGGCACTTCTGAGTGCTGCGTACTTGTGGGGCCCTATTTGGTATTAGAGAGGCGTACCAGTTTCTTTGGCCCTTCAGTGTGTATTCGATGTTCAGAAATTTCTCTTCTTCAGAAATGCTTTACTTGCCATCGCCAGTCACTATTTTATATCTTGTTTACTTCGGCCATCACCAGTTATTTGCTGCCCAAATAACAAAATTCATCTGCTACTTTAAGTTTGTCGTTTCCTAATCTAATTCCCTTAGCATCACCTGATTTCATTCGGCTACATTCCTTTACCTTTGTGTTGCTTTTGTTGATGTCCATTTTATATCCTCCTTCCAAGAAATTGTCCATTCGGTTCAACTGCTGTTCGAAGTTCTTTGCTGTCTCTGACAGAATTACAATGCCATGATCATACTGCAAAGTCTTTATTTCTTGTCTCTCAGCTTTAATTCCTATTCTAAATTTCCTTTGGTGTCCTTTACTGCTTGTTTAATGTACAGACTGAAAACTTTTGAGGATATTCTACAACACTGTCTCGTTCCTTTCTCTTCCTTTTCATGCCCCTCGACTTTGTAACTGCCGTCTGGATACTGTACAAGTTGTAAATATCCTTTCACTCCCGGTATTTTACCGCTGCCTACAGAATTTCAAAGGAAATATTCCAGTTAACATCGTCAAAAGATTTGTCTAAGTCTATACATGCTATAAACGTAGGTTTGCACTTCTTTAACCTATCTTCTAAGATATTTCCTAGGGAGTATTGCCTCCAGTGTACCTACAAGTCTCCGTGATCAAAATTGATCTAAGTCGAGGTCGGCTTCCACCCGTCTTTACGTCTTTCTGTATAGAATTCGTATTAGTATTTTGCAACCGTGACTCTTTAAACTGATTTTTCGGTAATTTTCACACCTACCTGCAACTGCTTTCTTTGGAATTGGCATTTTTGCGTCCTTCTTGAAATATAGTGATATTTCGCCTGTGTCATACATCTTGTACACCAGATGGGAAAGTTTTGTCAGGGCTGGCTCTACCAATGCTATCAAGAGTTCTAACGGAATGTCGTATACTCAAGGAGCTTTTTTCGACTTAGGTCTTTTAGTGCTCTATCAGATTCTTCCCACAGTATCATATCTACCACCTCTTCCATTTCCAGAATGTTGCCTTCAAATTTATGTTGCCTTATATCATTTTCCATCTCAGCTCTTGATATGCATACAGTTGCTTCTTTTTTCCCAAGTGCCCCTTTAAATATCCTGTAGTTAGATATGCTTCCTATTCCTTCCATTTGTTCTCTAGCCGTTACTGGTTAGCAGTTCTCCTCTTCTGTCAATGTCATTTTTAAACTTTTCTGTTCCTTTTCACCTGTTTCATTTGGTGCATTTTTATATTTTCTCCTTTCATCAAATAAATTCATCTGTTGTGTTGCCCAGGGATTTCTACTAGGCCTTGTCTTTCTACGTATTTGGTTCTTTTAACTATTCCAGGTCCCATCTTCGTAATTTCCTACCTTTTTGCAATTCCTTCAGTTTTAATCTATAGTTCGTAATAAATAAAATGTTGTTAGAGTCCAGATCTGCCCTGGTAGTGTCTTACGATTTAAAATCTGTTTCCGAAATCTCTGTTTTACCACTATATAATCAGTATGAAAACCTGTGTCTCCACGTCTCTTCAACGAATACAATCTCCTTCCTTGATTCTTAAAATAATTGTTAATTATGACTAAATTATGCTCTGTACAAAATTCAACCAGGAGGATTCGCCTTTCATTGCTTTCCCGCAGTCCACATTCACCTACTATTTCTCCTTCTCTGCCGTTTCCTGCTCTAGAATTGCAATCCCCCATCTCCATTAAAATTTCGCCTCATTTAAATATCTGAAACTCTTATCTCGGCGTACATTTCTTCAATCTTTTCATCATCTGTGGAGGTAAACTTGTACTACTGTGGTAGGCATGGGCTTCGTGTCTAACTTGATTATGATAATGCGTTCACTATGCCGTTCATAGTAGCTTACAAGCATCCCCATTTTCATGTTAATTATTAAACCCACTCCTGCATTACCCCTATTTGGCGTTGTATTTATAAATCTATATTAACATGACCAGAAGTCCTCCTGTTCCTCCTGCCATCAAACTTCATTAATTCCCACTATATCTTACTTTAACCTATCCTGCTCCCTTTTCTGAATTTCTCACCTACCTGCCCAATTAAGGGATCTAACATGCCACGCTGCGGTCTGTAGAACGCTAATTTTATTTCTCCCTATAATATTTGTTCATATCCGTGACTTACTCAACAGTCGCTCCTATGTAAGTGACAGCCGCTTATGCTATGAAGCGACTGCCATTTTATTCATATAGCTACCAGAATGAACGGAAGAACCTCCCCATAAAATGGAGCTTGTAATGCAGTTTTTAGGGGAAGGGGTGGGGGGGGAGTGGGGGGAGCGACGCCCCCTGAGGCGCGGGACTGCGGATTGTCAGTGCAGAGGACGCGCCAGTGCGGCAGCGGCGCCGTATGCACGCCATGCAGTATGCAGCACGCCGTCAGGCGTAATCGTCCGCCATACATAGTGCACGACCGCTGCGCTGGAAACCGTACAGGTAGCTTGCGATACGCCGGTGCGGCCGACCACGTGCTCTGGAGCGCTGGAGCGTGCCTCGGCGGCAACCAGACGGCGGACCGTAGTCTCGGCAGCGGTAACCCTCAAGGTGTGAATAATTCTTACGGTCGCTATAGCGCACGGTGGCAGTCTCTTGAGTAAAACCCGGTCGCACTCCTTGGGAACTCAACTTACATCTGGAGTCGAGGGTGGCTGCATCGGTCAGCTCCTGGGAGACGCGAAACTGAGTGCAGCATCAATAATTTACTCATCAGAGTAGGTTATCGTGCGGTTCGCTGCAGGTACCTCAGCTGAAGAAGTGTTTTTGAGCGCTTGTAGGAAGCGTTTCTCGTAACTGAGTTTTCACATGTAAGATACACAGTGACCGTGGGAGACTGCAGACGAGTTTCTCAGCATTTCATTGGCAAGGAGACCACGCCTACGCGTCCCCATTTTTCGTATGTGCAGGGATTGGCCGGAAACGAAAAAGACAGAAGTAGGACCCCGGCAAAACACTTAGGAAAAAAAATAGCAATTTTTGGAGCGTATTGGAAGAGGAACGAGCCATTTTAGCGAGGAGTGCAGGCAGCGGCTGAGGCAGTGCAAAGAGTACATGACGGTATTCTGAAAATCGTGGCAGCGTTTCCCCATACGGATTTTTTTTAACTTTTTCATGATTTACACAGGAAATAAGCCAAATTAATCCTCAAGATATTTTTATTTATATTTTATTAATATTGGCACACAAAACGGCATGAAAAGAACTAACAAAATAGAATTTGGGATCACAAATCAGTTTCTAGGAAGTGAATGTACACTTTAATTACAATCTCTCCTCGGAAAGGTATTTGCGGATTCCTCCTGGATCTTATAAGTACTATCATTGCTTGGAAACTTATTTGTAATCCCAAATTTTCCAATACCTCTCCGTTATATGCCTCTTACGAGAATATTAATAAATATAATATAATCAGCATTATTTATGTTTATTTACTGTGTAAGTAACGTGTTGTTATTGTTGTTGTTGTGGTGGTGGTGGTGGTGCTGGCCGAGTGGTTCTAGGCACTTCAGTCGCGCTTCTCCTACGGTCGCAGGTTCGAATCCTGCCTCGGGCATGGGTGTTTGTGATGTTCTTAGGTTAGTTACGTTTAAGTAGTTCTAAGTCTAGGGGACTGATGACCTCATATGATATGTGTTGTGTTGGCTGAAGAGCCAACACCGTGTTACTAGAGGAGGCCGAAATGCACGCGTTTTAGCACACGCAGTCTGGCGTGAGGAGGGAAGGACTATACTGACGTGCGGTCTGGAACATGACAAGGATTTAGAATTCAGAAAGCGGACGTAAATAGTTTGATACTTAACTTTAATCCATTAATGATGAACGTCGCTCTTGACGGTACATGATTCACAATATTATCTGTTCAGAATAGTAAATGAATATGGCGCCTTGCTAGGTCGTAGCAATTGACGTAGCTGAAGGCTATGCTAAACTATCGTCTCGGCAAATGAGAGCATAAGTAGACAGTGAACCATCGCTAGCAAACTCAGCTGCACAACTGGGACGAGTGCTAGGAACTCTATCTAGACTAGACCTGCCGTGTGGCGGCACTCGGTCTGCCATCACTAATAGTGGCGACACGCGGGTCCGACGTGTACTAACGGACCGCGGCCGATTTAAAGGTTACCACCTAGCAAGAATGGAAAAGAAAATTGAGAATGCGCTAGGTGACGATCAGTTTGGCATTAGGAAAAGTAAAGGGAAGAGAGAGGCAATTCTGACGTTACGGCTAATAATGGAAGCAATGCTAAAGAAAAATCAAGACACTTTCATAGGATTTGTCGATCTTGAAAAAGCGTTCGACAATATAAAATTATGCAAGCTGTTCGAGATTCTGAAAAAAGTAGGGGTAAGCTATACGGGGAGACGTGTCATATACAATTTGTACAACAACCAAGAGGGAATAATAAGAGTGGACGATCAAGAACGAAGTGCTCGTATTAAGAAGGGTGTAAGACAAGGCTGTAGCCTTTCGCCCCTACTCTTCAATCTGTACATTGGGGAAGCAATGACGGAAATAAAAGAAAGGTTCAGGACTAGAATTAAAATACGAGGTGAAAGGATATCAATGATACGATTCACTGATGACTTTGCTATCCTCAGTGAAAGTGAAGAAGAATTAAATGATCTGCTGAATGGAACGAACAGTCTAATGAGTACACAGTATGGTTTGAGAGTAAATCGGAGAAAGACGAAGGTAATGAGAAGTAGTAGAAATGAGAACGGCGAGAAACTTAACATCACGATTGATGGTCACGAAGTCAATGAAGTTAAGGAATTCTGCTACCTAGGCAGTAAAATAACCAATGACGGACGGAGCAAGGTGGACATCAAAAGCAGACTCGCAATGACAAAAAAGGCATTTCTGGCTGAGAGGAGTCTACTAATATCAAATACCGGCCTTAATTTGAGGAAGAAATTTCTGAGAATGTACGTCTGGAGTACAGCATTGTATGGTAGTGAAACATGGACTGTGGGAAAACCGGAACAGAAGAGAATCGAAGCATTTGAGATGTGGTGCTATAGACGAATGTTGAAAATTTGGTGGATTGGTTGGTTGGTTGGTTTGGGGAAGGAGACCAGACAGCGTGGTCATCGGTCTCATCGAATTAGGGAAGGATGGGGAAGGAAGCCGGCCGTGCCCTTTCAGAGGAACCATCCCGGCATTTGCCTGGAGTGATTTAGGGAAATCACGGAAAACCTAAATCAGGATGGCCGGACGCCGGATTGAACCGTCGTCCTCCCGAATGCGAGTCCAGTGTCTAACTACTGCGCCACCTCGCTCGGTAAAATTTGGTGGACTGATAAGGTAAGGAATGAGGAGGTTCTACGCAGAATCGGAGAGGAAAGGAATATGTGGAAAATACTGATAAGGAGACGGGACAGGATGATAGGACATCTGCTAAGACATGAGGGAATGACTTCCATGGTACTAGCGGGAGCTGTAGAGGGCAAAAACTGTAGAGGAAGACAGAGATTGGAGTACCTCAAGCAAATAATTGAGGACGTAGGTTGCAAGTGTTACTCTGAGATGAAGAGGTTAGCACAGGAAAGGAATTCGTGGCGGGCCGCATCAAACCAGTCAGTAGACTGATGACCAAAAAAAACCTAGCAAGTGTGGTGCCTGGCGGTGACACACCATTCCTCCCCATATCGGCGGACGGTTGTGGTATAAGGCCTCCGCCCGCCGCCGGAAGGACCCTACGTTGACGTATGCGACGAGGTGGGGAGCCTAACAACAGACGAGGCTGTGCCACCCGCACCCTGCGATTCGGATCGGAGCTAGGAAACGCCTGAAAACCTGCTCCAGGGTGCACGCCAACATGCGGTGTATGCGCCCGTAGAGAGACAGGAGAGGCCGAAGGGTCGACCTTCACCGGGCCGGGGCACCCGACGGGAGAAGACGACATATGGTCCGGAGCGGGCAAGAGTTCCATGTCGGAGGACAACTGGTCACGGGAAGCGATCGGCGGCGCGTGACCCAGGGAGGCGCCCGGCAGCTGCAGCGACGCGTCCACCAGGGGCGTCGCCGGCGGGAGAACAGGTGGCTGCGGCGGCGACGACGACGGCGGCGGCGCCTCGCCATGAGGCAAAATGGAAGGCTGCGTCGGTAACACCTGGGGTGTAGCCAGTAGATGGGTGTAGCCAGTAGATGGGTCCCCGGGGCGCTGACCAGACGACACCATCACTGAAAGCAGACGGCGAGCGGCAGATCCTGTGCGACGACAGAGGCGCAGCTGATTGAGATCTGGTTCACCTCACCAGAGGCCCCCAAAACCAGATACATAGTGCGTCCGAGGCATCGAAGAATGCGCCCTTCGAGCCAACGCCGTGAACCTCGATAGTGGTGGTAGTAGATAACGTCGCCTGGGGCAAAAGCAGGTGCCTGCCGCTGCACAGGACCCTGGTGCGGCGGATGTAGCAAAGACATCAAGGTTCGATGAGGACGACCGTGGATCAACTCAGCCAGCGAGCGACCATCTCTGGGCTGAGAGCGATACGAGGACCAAAAGAGCAATAACGCGTCCTCCCGAGAATGTGACTATTTCAACTTGAGCATCTGTGACTTGAAAGTCCTGACCAATCGTTCAGCAGCACCATTTGACTGTGGCAAAAACGGTGCGGACATCAGATATTGAATACCATTGGCCTTGCAGAATGACTGAAATTCTGCGGACGTGATTTTCAATGAGAGAAATGTTGCAAGCCTGAGTATCCTTGGTTCGATTCCGATTACGGCGGGAAGCAAAGGGCCTGGAATGGTTTTGAGTTTTCGATCTGAGCTTTTTCTGGCAAACACTCTGTACATGTCCTTTTTTATTACAATAAAAGCAAATTGCTTGGCGTGACGGGCAATTCTCAAGCGAATGTTTAGTAGTGCACCGCAGGCATGATTTGAGCACTGCACTTGCTTGCCGGCGCGGCACAAGTGACAGAGCATGGAGGCAACAGCGCGGCCCGGCGCGAGGGCTGTTTACTGCTCTGTGCAGCTCACCCGGCAGGCCGGTTAACCTGACACACGGCTGGCGAAGTTTCAGATGATTCCTGAGCAAAGTCAAGTGTGTCCTGCCGATCCAATATGTCCATAACTTGTCGAAGGGAGGGATTGACTAGTTTCAAAATCTGTTCCCTTATACGAACATCAGAAACGTTTTGTGCAGTTGCATCACGTACCATAGTATCTGAATATGGGAGTCCACATTGACACTCAAAAGCACAATTCCTAGTAAGGCCTTGAAAGGTTGCAACCCACCATACGTTTTCTACGAAAGAAGGTATACCGTTTCGCAACTACATTGACAGATTATTTGAAATATGCATCTAATGCAGACAAAATTTCTTCGTAGGACAGAATTGCTACATCACTTCAGGGAAATAATTTGACTATCACACGGTAGGTTTGCACTCCGACAGACGACAAATGAAAAGGCTGCCGCTCGTTACCTTGAATTCTGTAGGCGGCGAGATGGAATCCAAATTGGCGTGACCACTCTGTCCAGTTTTCCAGTGCAGCATCAAAAGGTCTGATAGTCAGTGCAACTGCTTGCTGTGGCTGCGTTAGCGGTGGAGCGGCGGCTGCCGCATCGTTTTGCTTTGCACGTTGACCCTGGATGAGCTGTCCAAAGGCATCCAATAATGCCTGCGTCTGCTGATTCAGTAAACGATAAAATTCGGACATTACATCTGGAGATTGTGGCGAGGCCACAACACAATGAAATCAGGGCAGTATAGATAGGAACACCGTTGTTACACTCGTCCCCAACGTTGGGTTGGCTGAAGAGCCAACACAGTGTTACTAGAGGAGGCCAAAAAGCACGCGTTTTAGCTCACGCAGTCTGGCGTGAGGAGGGAAGGACTACACTGACGTGAGGTCTGGAACATGACAAGGAATTAGAATTCAGAAAGCGGACGTAAATAGTTTGACACCTAACTTTAATCCATTAATGATGAATGTCGCTCTTGACGGTACATGATTCACAATATTATCTGTTCAGAATAGTAAATGAATATGGCGCGTTGCTAGGTCGTAGCAAATGACGCAGCTGAAGGCTATGCTAAACTATCGTCTCAGCAAATGAGAGCATAAGTAGACCTTGAACCATCGCTAGCAAAGTTGGCTGTACAAGGGGATAAAGAGATACCATCAAACTACAGACCGATTTCACTTTTGCCAGCATTCTCCAAAACTTTAGAAAAAGTAATGTACAGGCAGCTTCTCAACCATCTGACCACAAATAACGTATTATCAAGAACACAGTTTGGATTCCTGAAGGGTTCTGATATCGAGAATTCTATTTACACCTACAGTTAAAATGTACTTGATTCATTAAATAACAAATTACAAGCAGCAGGTATTTTCTGTGATTTGTCAAAGGTATTTGATTGTGTATAGCACAACATCCTGTTAAATAAATTAGAATTCTATGGTGTCATGGGCAGTGCTGCAAAATGGTTCAAGTAATACCTCGCTAACAGGAAACAAAGGGTGTCAGTGCAAGGGACTAGTGAATTAAGTCATCAGTCATCATCAGAATGGGAAGAAATTACATGTGGTGTCCCACAAGGATCCATCTTAGGGCCACTGCTTTTTCTTGTGTACATTAATGATCTCTCATCAGTTACACTGCCAGAAGCAGAGTTCATTTTGTTTCCTGATGACACAAGTACTGCGGTAAATAGTATGTCGAGTGTAGTTCTAGAAAGATCTGCTAATGATATTTTCATGGATATTAATAAATGGTTTAAAGCCAACTTACTCACATTAAACTTCGAAAAGACTCACTATATGCAGTTCAGTACCTGTATGAGGTTTCCACCCAGCATATGCAGAAAGTATGAAGAAGAGCAGACAGAAGAGGTTGACAATCTTAAATTCCTGGGATTACGACTTGATAATAAATTCAGTTGGGAGGAGCACACCACAGAACTGCAGAAACGCCTTAATAAATCTGTATTTGCAATTTGAGTGTTAGCTGAGATAGGCGACATAAAAACGAAAAAGCTTGCATACTTTGACTACTTTCATTCCATAATGTATGGTATAATATTTTCGGGTAACTCTTCAAGTCAAACAAAAGTTTTCAGAGTCCAAAAGCGTGTAGTACGTATTATTTGTGGAGTAAATTCACGGAAGTCCTGTAGCAACCTCTTCAAAGAACTGGGTATACTAACAATTGCCTTCCAGTGTATTTACTCCTTAATGAAATTTGGCCTAAATAATATAACTCTTTTCCCAACAAACAGCTCAGTTCATACATACAATACCAGGAACAAAAATGATCTCCACAAGGACTTAATAGCACTTACTTCAAAAGGTGTCCACTACTCAGGAAGACTCATCTTCAATAATTTGCGAACAAACATAAAAAATTTAGTTACAAATAAAGACAGTATAAAAGGATCCTGAAAGAGTTACTAGTGGCCAACTCCTTCTACTCCATTGACGAATTTTTTAATAGAAACAAATGATGTATTGTATATATTCATACTATTAGTAATGTTATTTCAGGTTAAAAAAATTGACATGGCCCACATCCACGAGGATCTCCTCAGCACGGATCTAAGGAACGAAAAACTAATCTAATATAATCTAATCACGGTATGCTGTAACCACTGCGGCGCGCGAACTGTTTACGAACTTAGCTGTTTCGGAATTACTTCCACCATTATCAAATAATCATGTATGACGAAAGACGAATGTGGGAGGAATATATCTGCTGCCCGGCTCTTCCTAGAAAGAACCCTCCGGGAACTTCTTCATATTGCACAAGACCTCTCTTGTAGCGTCTCCCACCAGAACTTGTTGAGCAGCTCTGTAGCGCTCTCGCGCCGATTACACACTACACTGGAGAATGACGCCACTCTTCGTTAGAACTCATCTCTTCTATTAACACCACCTTGCCAGGGTCTCAGACTGTATAATAGTAAGCCACAATCGTTCTTCCTGGTGCTACCCCGTCGTGAGGATCCGATGGAGTCTGTCGCATCTCCCTGTTCCGCAAGCTAACGAAAAGCGCACTAAGTTATACCAGCAGACTTTCGTTCATGGTATACTGCTTATTTCATTACGAGCTGTTGCCCTCGACCAAAAAATATGGCATTCTAAGGGTACCCAGGAACCTGGCTGAAGAAATTTCCTGAACCATTTGGCGTTGAATTCGCTACACCTGAGACATTTTCATCCTCTTGTATTCATCGTATGTTTGTAATCTCCAAAGACCACTGACTTTTATTTTTCATTTAATGCGTATCCGTCATCTCGGCACATAATGAATTTTTGTATAGTATCTTTGACAAGGAGACAGTTAATATGTCGTGGTGTAGTATACATACGATACACACAATCCGCGCTTTTCAATATTTTTATTTGTGATTGCAGCTCATAATTGTGCTGCTACTCTGAGATGAAGATAATGCACAGGTGAGGAAACAGTGGCACACCGCATCAAGCCACTCCGAAATCAGATGACACGACGAGATTCCCCCCCTATCCCCTCGCCCCACACGTACAATAGCTTCTTCAAGACACAGTATTTTATCCTTTCGGCCAGTGCTGCATGGTTTCTCCCTGATTGTGGCTACCCGATACGTTCCAGAGAGTTCACATATTTTATATAAACTTTCCTCTTCTCAGAAGAAATTTATTCAAACTAACTTTACAGAAACTTCAAAGTAAGTTCATAATATACTACGATCCTAGTTTCAATGCAGTGAAGCGTTCCTCTTTAAATTAAATCTGACCCATAAGTGAATAACAACGCGATCTAACTTCTTCTGCCATACATGTCTTAGCGACCAGGAACTGTCTCATGCTGTAGCTGAATAATGAAAGAAAGATTTAATATAGGCTAAACGAGTAGTACTAGAAACCATAAGCTTTCCAAAGAATTTGATGTGACTACTCCGTATCTGTACTGTCGAATCACTCCTTGTTGGAGTGATTCGCACAAAACAAATGATCTTCAAGACGGTATCGTAAAACACCTAATAAACGAAAAATGAATTCATATGGTAGCTAAATATCAAAATCTTCGTCACTACAATCACGTACCTTGAACTTCCAGTGCGACACACACTTGTCTACTCAGCTGAAAATTCCATTTAAAAATAATATCAACTCTTTGCAAAAGGTAGAGCATTCTCTTTCTTCTTGGAATATAGAGAATAAGTGAGCACATTTAAGGATTTATTCAAAGACCAGTCGGATATGAGTAAGCTTGTACATACTGTGCAAGGAATGACATGACGTCTCATATTTTACACACAAGTGCCTTCAATGGACCACATGACTTTACATGACCACAGAGCTGTAACATCCAGAAGAATAATCCTGGATTAATATCAACGCACATAATATCATTTAATGAGCAAAAAAGCACTGATACAAACTACAGTATTAGCGGAATCGGATGTATGAATAGACAACGGATATTGATACCCACGTACTCCAGACAAGTTGTGAAACCGATCAAAGAAATTAACCCCTCTCCCTTCGACATGTCATACGTGGGTTTGCTCGTCATCAGGCTGTAGAACAGTCACGAGGCACCACTCATCTGGGCGGCTGCCGAACGACGTCTCTGACATTTTTAGCGTTCTCAACACAGATGCACGAGCGGCACCGAAGGTGTAGCCAAACTGTGGGCCCGTTTGCCGTTTTATTCACGTACATGTCTATCTTCCACTCGTCCCTGATCACGCCACAGGACGTCACAAAACAGGAGGCTGAAAAAGCATTGAATCCTTTGCTGCTTCGCATCACGCATATATTTCTTCGACTGGTTATGAACGGTGCCTAGTGGTTCCACCCTCAATACCAGAGGAAAAGTGGTGGTCGCAGTACACTCCAAAGGGGCCAAATCGCTCCCAGTGCGGTAACAGCATCAAGATGTATTTAGAGTGGGATTAAATCGTCCGGAGTTGCGCGGTCAGCGAGACAGATTGCTAATCGGAAGGGTCCGGGTTCGATCGGAGATTTTCTCCTCTCGGTGTTTCGCTACCCTTACACTTCTATCATCACAACTGACATTCCGTTCTTGAGACGGCTCTATGGACAGGTCTCGAAAACCAATAAACTGAAAGTAAGTAAATACACAAACGGTCAGAGGGTGTCAGCAACGTCGAAAGTTGCCAAGATCGTCATCCTGATGGTCATCGCGCTGCGAACTGTCGATTTAGACCGCGTAATGTGTGGGAATCAACGCCCCAAGGTAAGGACGAGTTTTGTTGATGCATTTTATACCACCTCGTTTGGGCTTTTCGTGTCTATTCTGAACGACGATGATTTTCTCAGACAACTATTATCAAACTTCGTGAGTCCACCGCTGGATGTCGCGTTTCTTATCTCCATCGCAGTGAGTCAAAAGCAGGGATGAAGCGAAGGGAAAGGTGGTTCGACGACCTTCACTACTTTTGATAAGTCCACGGTGGCGCTGGGAAGAATTATGGTGCCAATATGACGTTATTAACCCATCTTACACCTCGGATGAACTTCTGAGCTGTGGTCTTTATTTTCCCATGTGTTGACACCGTGCTTTTTGAATTGTCGCCGAACGCGGGAGTGAGGTCGCAGGGGCGGCACCCTTTTGCGCCATTACAGAGGAATTAGAATTATACATTAATCCCTTTAGCTGCTGACGGGCGTTGATATACATCAACGGGTACAGGTGAAAATGTGCGCCCCGACCGGGACTCGAAACCGGGATCTCCTGCTTACATGGCTGACGCTCTATCCATTTGAGCCCCCGAGGGCACAGAGGATAGTGCGACTGCAGAGACTATCTCGCTTACGCCTCCCCCGAGACCCACATTTTCACCTTATTTTCGTAGTGTCCCTACTCAACACACTCATTACTCGCGGAAGACATTCTTACCAAGTCCCGTACTATGTGTGCATCTGTACAGAAGAAGAAGGTCATGGCCGATATTGCCAGAACTATATATTTATATGGATATGGTGTCTGATCTTCCGGAGATGTCAGAAAGAACAGACGCCATATCCACATAAATATATTACAGAGGAAGGTTGTAGGCAACTTTGAGCGAAATTTCAAACTTTTGTCTTGCAGTGGGAGTCATTTATAGGATTTCGGTAAAGTGAAATTTTTTTGGGTACTGTGTATAAAAATAAATAATGGACCCACGGTCGAACCCTGAGGTACATCTGTACTTTACATTCTGGAGACGCTGGATCCTTTCGTGCAGTCCTAGGCTTCCTTAATGACAA
This sequence comes from Schistocerca piceifrons, assembly GCF_021461385.2. Classification (NCBI taxonomy): domain Eukaryota; kingdom Metazoa; phylum Arthropoda; class Insecta; order Orthoptera; family Acrididae; genus Schistocerca; species Schistocerca piceifrons. Next base: position 178,938,646 of record NC_060141.1, on the reverse strand, counting down.
GCTTTGCAACTTTTCATATAGGCAGGATGGAATCGATTCGACATGTAGTTGGGCAGTATGAAGTCAAAAAAGACACCAAAAGAATATGTTAACTGAATTTCCGCTAACATTCGTGATTTAATTCGGCTTTGGCTTCCACTGTCATGGTGGCGTCAATTGGCGAACTTACCATACAGTAAGTTTGAAAAGTCATGTATACTCAAAGTGTTGGGGAAAATGTGTTCACATGTGTGTGAAATCCTATGAGACTTAGCTACTAAGGTCATCAGTCCATAAGCGTACGCACTACTTAACCTAAATTATCCTAAGGACAAACGCAAACACCCATGCCCGAGGGAGGATCCGAACCTCCGCCGGGACCAGCCGCACAGTCCGTGACTCCAGTGTCCACGACCGCTCGGCTTATCCCGAGCTGCTGGGGTAAAATATGTATTCTCATAATATCTAGTTATGTACTCTTGCGCCGCAACTATCACTAATCCTAATTAATCCACTAACCCATTCTCAGATACCCCGTCCTTGCATGCAGTTAGACGCCTGTGGCGGCTGGGACAGGGGTGGAGGTGGATTTCTGACGGTTACCGGGCGCTTCGTCGCAGCCGCTGAAGCAATCAATAAGGCCCGGTGATTAAATAATGAAGTCCGTTGTGTGACCGGCCAACTATGCAAAGGGCCCGGCGGAGCAGGCACAAATATTGGATTACGTCGCGTCGCGTCGCATCAATCGGGCCCGGCCCCCATTATGACGGGGCCGGTGGCGGAATGTCATTACGGGCGACCACCCAAGCCGCGGCGCAGCACAACTTTCGATTGTCATACTTGACCAACTTTAAGTATGCGCGACGCCGGAACTTGGCGCTCTCTTGCGTCGTTGAAACATTCGCCGAGTGCGTCCTCAGGGACTCCGCCCGAGCGACTTCTTGCCTCTTGCTGCTCCCTGAGCACCAGACCCGAACACTTGTTTCCTGCAGCTTTCTGCAGCTCGTGCTGCGAGTTCGGAGTATCGAGTGAGTCTTTAACGAGGGCGAGACAGTATTGTGTACCCCACTCGCCTTCCCAGTGGCTCTTATGCTGCCAACTTATTTCGGTGTGGTGTGTAGTACGAACTACTCGGTAAGATACTGGAAAGAGGGATAACTTTGCTATCGTTTATTCAGACACAACAAATTTCTTACGTCAAACTGTCGCCCCATAAATCAACCTACAGCAGCCGACCGGTATGACATCGTTTTTATTCACAGTGATTGAGCTGTCTCTATCGGATTTATGCAACCTTCAACGCCATCAAATACCATATGCAACATTGTCATATACCCTCGCACGTCACATTCAGATTGTTGGTCGTGCATAAAAAAAAGAACAGAACTATTTTGTAGGAAATTAATTCAGTTAAATTATGTCCTGGGATATATTTTCGATAGAGGCCACAGTTTTCGTACTGTTCAAGAAAAACGTACGAAAGAGACATTCAGATGCGTTTCTCTGGAGAAAACGGTAGCATCCTACGAGAACGTATGCCAGTAAAAAATTTAACTTATTTAAATTACCTACAAATAGGTCCAGTTCATTTTTTATATAGAACTAATAGCTTGCGCGTGGCGAGGAAGCGAGTACGAAAATCTTGCACATGCTTTTTTGAGACGTTGCCGGTTGCCTAAAACCCAGAGGACGAGGCACATTAAGCACCCTGTATATACTAAGTGACTGACCGATTTGTGCCTCCTGCCTGTGCCTTCTCATGGTTCACATTCAAATAACTGGAGATGTACTACTTCTGGTAAGTCACACTTGCTGTTTTCCATTTTCCGTTTTCATCGGTACTGCAGTAATCAAATGGATCTGATTCGCTGATACACAAACTTAGATGGCTTACAATCAGCCTAAATTTGTAGAAAACACAGCGCGTCCATTTTTATGCTAACTTACATTCACAGTATAGAATATTTTTGTCCGTGTATGCGATTTTTATTTTCCATGCACACTTTAATGTCATTGTGTTACTTTTTGAATGGTGGTTGGAGTCTGCATACGTCGAGGAAACTTTTCGTATCCGAAAAAATCTAAATTATTTCTCATTATTTACTGTTAAGCATGTGGTTTTGCACAGAAAACCTGTGACATGCAAATCAGTGTTTTGTTTTATTATCCAAACAGCTACATAATTCGAGTAGTTTCCTAAAAAGTGGAAATAATTATAGCAACTGAGTCTAAGGCTCTTTGACTTCATATAAAGCGACATATCCTGAAAATATATGACAGTATTTTTAACCGACTTGAATGCAAGTGACTTGATTAATTTTGTGCTCATTTAGCTAAAAATATTACATCACTGGATTTTCTTCTAGTTTTTACCACCTCAGACTGTTTGCTCTGCTAACAAAAGCGTTGATATCGTGTACCTTCTCTATCCTGCTTTCACTCGTATTCAGATCTATGCCTACATTTGTGATTATTTTATTTCACCATCCCTACAGCTACAGTTTTCAGCAAAGACTGAAGTCGTATTAATTGCCCAATTATTCGATTCAACATTTCCTTTATGCCTTCATTTCTCGTTGTCGTCATCTCCATTCCTTACTAGGTCTTCGTTTACTGTAACACAACACTGCGTTGCCTTCTAATCGTTTCGTTTCTCTCACGTTTGTCAACGAAAAAATTTCTGTGTTCCAACCTCAGCTTTTCGTAAATCTGTTCTGATATGTTTAAATTTTCTGACTTAGCATCTGTTTCCTTTTATAGAAAGTTCATAATATTATACTCCACCTCCCAGATGGCAAAATTCCTCCATCACTTCAAGAGCTCTTAAGTAAGCACAACATTTGACTATCTAAAATGTCTATTTCCGACGCAGATTTTTTACCTTAGTATTTTTTTATTCGTGTGTATGTCATCGCTGTCAGCTATCGGAAGTTCCATTTCTTAATTTGGCCTCCCGTATATTGCCATCATTCCTGAAGATTTACGGTTGTCTCAGTAGCTGATTTTGACTTTAAATATTGAAGAACAAATGTAAACCATTAAGCCACTTGCAGCTTTCATTGTGGAAGCAATTCCCCGGGTTGTGCAGAAATCACGTCTCGGCAATATCCTGCAAGGGTACTAGTCTCCAAGACATGCAGGAGTTAGGAGATGAGGTTCCGGTGGAAGTAAAACTGTGAGGCTGGTCTTGAGTCGTGCTTGAACAGCTCAGTCAGAAGAGCACTTACCGTGAAACTAAAAGCTGCTAGATTCGAGTACCAGTCTGGAACACAGTTTTAAGCTGTCTGGAAGTTTCTTTAACCAACCTGACGCAGTTTTTCGTCAAACTCGCCTGTACTTTTTATTGACCTAAAAAGAATCTGGCCAGAAAATCTGCTAAAGAATGGAACAAAGAAGGATGGATGGATTTTGACGATCCCTGAAATCGATCTCACTAAAAAGTCAGGAGTATCTCAGTTGGTCAAACGTGAGGTAGGACTCGGTTGATGCCTAGTGAGGGCGTCATCCACGCGGTAAATGATGGTAAATAAGGATGAACTATGTGAGGATAGCAAGACGAGAATTCGACAGCTCTCTCCTCCAATTAAAGTTCAGAACGTAACCATTCCTCTAATATCGCTCCAATGATATTTCCCTGTTCCTATTCATACCAGCTACCTCAGAAACATGATCGTATAAAGGAGCTATCATAATCGAAAGTAGCATAATGTGCCGATTTATTAATGAGCAACCGTTTGGCAGATAAACGCACAGGATAGCCATAAGAAATAATGGAACGAGACAGTCGTCGGCTGTTGAAGCCTGAGCTATGTAACAGTCTCCGTGAAATGATATCCTGATGCCCTACGTCCACACTGGTGGCGATCTCACAGCAGACCGCCGATTGCTCCACACAGCTATGCCGAGGTGTATTGACATCTGTTCGTCCAACACTTGTAGCCATCTTGTGCAATTCATGCCTGTGGAAATAAGAATTCTTCTGAAGCTTACCACATGCAGTAACCCATGCATCTTACACCGCTTATCATTCGGCGTTCAAAGTCTGCTTACTCGTGACCTGCTTCTATGGTTACTACTGTTCATAATAGACTGCTCAGAAATCTACACTAATGCCATACGACGCATCTACCCATGACAAAAGTTAAAAATCTTGCTGCGACATGCGGCCTCATGGGTTTAAATTGTTATCTGAGATACATCAACCGTTTCTATGCTGCAATATGCTTCTGACTATACTGATCGCTTGTGAAACATATACGTTGTGTGTACCACAGTTGTTCCCTTATACATGTCGCAGAGAAGTCTTAGCGGGTTGGATATGAGACAGGAAAAGACACTCTCTGTTCTCAAGCTGCAAGGAAAATCAAAGCAACTAACATTCTTAACGCCCAGGCTATCACCGACATTTCCTTCTTAGAATTCCCGTAGATCACACACATTGAATACTCATGTAATATGATCATCTAACAGTATGTTTGCAGCATGTGCCAGCAATTTTCTTTTTCCGTCGTAAACAAGGTGGACAGGTAAAAGGAGACTACTTGCTTGGAAACTTGCACCTACGGATTTTACTTTTAGACTTGTTATCAAGTATCTAAATGAGGAGTCTCGGACTGTAAAGGGAATGGTTACAAGGGTAGTGGGTGACGTACAAATGATTCCATGATGGTACTATCAAAGAGCATTACTTATTGCAAAGATACAGGCTGTACTCACTTGCTGTGAAAACGTAAAGTTGGAACTTCAACGTTTAAGTCTAAAACTGCTGAATGCAACTGAACCTACTGCACGCAGCTGATTTTTTTTATCATTTCAACACTGACCTACAGAATTTTTCCTGACAAATAAAAGTCAAACTTATCCTATTCAATTATGACCCACAATATACAAACGCAACGCAATCTGACTGCAAATAATTAACACAAAAGAATGGCCCTGAATTAGAAGAAATGCTAACAATAACCCATACATTTCGTAAGTCACTTATCTCACAGAAAATTTTCATGACACGAAATACAGCAAATACATCAAGCAGCAACTACAGCCAGTTAAATAAAGAGCTTCTAACTACTGTAGGCTCTAACTAGTAATAGGCATATGGTTAGCAAAGAAAAGATTTTGTTGCAGAGCAAACAATGTATTTAGCCCATTTTACCTTAGTCTTGTGACATCCAGTGCCAAAAATTATATAATCATCAATAATTCAATTTCACAAACATTAGCAGATGCATCAATGATCATTTTCAATCCATGACAAACAATACTAAATCTCCATGACGGACACACATCCAAAGCGTCCGCTCTCGCTAACACTTCTAACCTCCAACACTGCTAACTATAAACTCTTAACTGCGAGTCCGACCAGCGACAGAGTCTCTTAGCAAGGGCTCAAAGTGCTGTCAGTGATGTTAATGAAGTCTATAGCGCTGCTAACATACAAACATGTAAACGGGCTTGTTACAAAATATACGAAATTCTGACAAACATATGCGTAATAAAAAGATATAAAAGACGTAATTAATCAATATATAAAATAGCTATAGTACAATGCTATCATCTGAGATAACGTTTGTTGAAATCGGATGTAGCGATTAAAAGTTATTAATTCAGACACTCACTGTGACAATATTTATTCGTTGTGATACTAACTTCTGTAGTTTTAAAGATATTCTAATATTGTTCTGTCACTGGATGAGTCTCATTCATCTGAGATCACAAATTTATTCAGATTTGCATTAATATTTGATGTGAGTTATGGTCGAATCTCAAAGAGCTGTAAGAAGCTATCTTTCAGTTTGTCTCGAAGCCAGCCATTTCTGGGAGCGTAGTTGGCCCTCCTAAGTATTCGTCGCTTCTTCCAAAATTGCCAATACTGGGACCTATCCACATCCAGTCTTTTGCTGATTCCCTTGCACCTCGCCCGCCTAGAGGGTCCGCCTAGTCGGAAGCCGGATCTGCCGTGGCATGAACTGAGACCTGCTAGCGTTCGGTCGTACAAGAAATACACCTTTCCCTGTATTCCGAGCGGCTTATTAGCTCACCTAAATACACGTAACGTTATGCACTTCCACTTAATGTGGCAAATTCGTTCACTTATTTGGCACATTAAGCCACACCAAATTCGACATACTTACATAACGTAATAAATACATACATAATATAATAAACAGAATACGCTATCTGCTTGCCAGAACAATACTGTTAGTACTTCTGTGATGGTGTGTGATACAGCACGTACCTCCTAGGACATGTCATGATATTTTATCAATCTAAATTTTCTAACTGTAACACAAATTATAATATTATAACGAATTAATTAAATGCCCAAATAACCAAAATTCCTTACCAGTCTAAATTTTCTAACAGTAACACAAATTATAAAATTATAAAATATTAATTAAATGCCCAAATAAAAAGAATTCCTTAATTAAAAGTAACTTTCGAGTCAACTTGACTTGTACACAGCATTTTGCGCAGTCTGTTCACTTGATAGCATTTTTTGTTTTACTACATCTCAGCACTTTACCAACATCAACACAACACACGATCGGTGTTCTAGCTTCGAATTTTAGATGGTTCACAGGCCAGCAGCCATTACAAAAATCATGACCGCTTTGGCCACGTACAGCGCCAAACATGCGTCAGTCGGCAGTCACCGTATGTGCTACAGGCCGACTGCTGTCGAAGTACGACTGTCGTGTAGTTACCAGTAATAGTATGACTTCTCCCAATAGATCACGCACTGAACGCCCTCCGTAGTGGAATCGATACATTCACAAACAGGGCAGCAAGCAAGAAACTGATTTATAGCGTAGCAAAAAATATATTTAATTGAGCTCGACATTTCGAACACTCTGTCTAAGTTCCCACTATAAAACACATCTTTCGTGCAATGAAATTTGTTCGGCACCATAAATCAACTAACATTTTACCATTTCCCTATAGGTCTACTGAATTTAAGAAGAAGATTGAAAAGTAATACTAAATTCTGCAGGAATCGTCCATTTAACTTTCATTTCAACTCAGCAGATTATTGCATTCTAAATTCACTAATATGCTATTCGCATAATAAAATACTTATCCCTAAAACTATTCCCTTAAACATATTACGAAGATATCGCCAAATTTTCAGATGCAAATCGGTTCAAAATCCTTCAGAATCATGGAGTCATAGAATAAACCCACTAATACACCCCGCGAAACTCAGGTCATGATTTGCAGGTAACTGTATGTTTTAGTCCCACAAGCAATTAAACTTTTAATAGGGTCTGATTACGTCTACACACCAAACTTTGTGTGAAGTACATACTTCCTTCTTGCATTAAACTGTGCTTCCGTACTTCACCATTTACATTTTAAATTTACCAGGTTTACCCTTCACACCAAGTAGCAATAGCCCCCAAAAATTCCTATAACTACACACGAAATTACACTTGTATACATACTTGTATTTATACGCATCTCGTTCTTCATTCATGAGGTCACTGTTGCCTCTTATAGTATTTTTCTCACCAGTGTGAATTCTTTTAAATCTCACCTTTTTGTGTTTTTTTAACTGTTAAAACTCGAGGTATTTCTCCTCGTTCATCAACAGAGTCTTACGTTTACCTACCAAATTCGTGACTACTGCTGGAACACCCCTTTTAGATTCAAGATATCCATACTTTCTCTCTTCATTAAGAGTCTTCATTTCATTTAGAGACTGCACATCTTCTATTTCACCCGTCTATAAACACTGCTCGTTCGAAAGAACATTTTCAATGGCCCTTCCTTTTTCTTCCATATTTATGGTACATTATAATTTCAGAACAGCCTCAGTTTCATTATCCACTCCTAGATGTTCCTGATCTACCTCCAGTTCACCTGTAGCATCGAAATCTTTCGGTGAATTCGTCCTTTCATCATCCTCTTCAGAATCAAATATACTGCTTCCTCTGAAATACCGATATAAGTAGTTGCAACATTCTCACAATTAACGACACAAATTTCGTTTATCTTAAAAAAAATTTCACTAATGTCCGTCGATACACTATAAACTATATCGCAATTAACCACTACCAATAATTCCTTAAACCTCCGTCAGTGCAACATATAAATTGACCATACTGCATCGCTCCAGATTAGAATTCACAGTACACTAGAACTGCGCCAAACCCGGGTCTATCTTTGTCTTCGTTACATTTCCTCTACTCTCATATTGCTCCGACCGTCTGTACTCTGATCTACTAACACACGACTTTCATATTCATCCTTCCCATGGTTCAAATGGCTCTGAGCACTATGCGACTTAACTTCTGAGGTCATTAGTCGCCTAGAACTTAGAACTAATTAAACCTAACTAACCTAAGGACATCACACACAACCATGCCCGAGGCAGGATTCGAACCTGCGACCGTAGCAGTCCCGCGGTCCCGGACTGCGCGCCTAGATTTCATCCTTCCACATCCATTCTTAATTCACGCTTTAATCAAGAGCAATCGGTTCACTTCCGTCAATAGAAATAAATGCACAGATTCCTTCCTCCGAGATGTCTAAATCAATAACGTCAACTTACGCAACTTCAGCACCTAAAACAATGTCTTTATCTCCCTCTAAAAGTAAATCACCCCAAACCGCGCCGGATTTCGGCCCACCGGTCGGGGGAAGACCTTGGTGGCCTGTTAAGACAACAAAGGTGCCGCAGACTCCAGTACGGTGTGATTCCCCTGCGGAATTAGAGAAGCCGTCATCGGATAAAACTTCCGTTATCATGCAGGAATGCGAGGGGGTGTGGCTACATCTGTTTGGTCGGGTATACTGTGAACCGAAAAATTACAGACGATTATATGGGAGGTGTTCTAATCGGGAGAGCGGACAAAATTTTACGCCTCTCAACCTACATGAAATTAGCGTTTATGAAGAAACGGAAAGCTCTGTACCGAAGAGGCAAGCTTGTGCAAATATTTTAGTAATTGACGTAGCCAACCTCAACGACGCTACTGCTAAAGAAAACCGGTGCGAAATTTCTGAAAGGAGTCATGATGAGTTCGCCGATGATGACGGGTACAATTAATTGGCGGCAGGAAAGATTACGACGTCTACGAGGTTAAGGCTGATGTTACACAGCTAAACGAGAGTGGTATGGGTGCAACAATGCCACGTCGGGACCAAGCCGCCGCAGGCTCTCAGAATACCGCTGCGTCCTTTGTAAATAGGCGTGTGGAACGCGGCTTTATTTCATTTCGGCACAACCAGTGTAAAGCTTTGTTGTTGAAATTTGTTTTACCTGGACGCTTGCTTGAAACACGAACTCTAATAATGAGAAATGGAATCTGTTAATGATTATGATATTTATGAAGAAATATCTAAAGTAAACATTGTAATTAGTGATTCTTATCTCGCTTCTTATCCTTTTGCTATGTTGCTTACGTTTTCTTGTATAGTACTGACATGAATTTTTCATTTAAAATGTAATGGTTTCTTGAAAGATGTAATTTTATTGTTTAAAATATGTTATGCTACACTATGACGATTTGAGTTATGATAACAGTGTGTTGTCATGATAGTACGTGCCAACACAAAATTATGAAAATTATGAGAAGCTAACTGAGTGATTAACAAAACTGAATGCATTTGCGCATCTGCATTTCTGTTTGTATTTATTCGGACATTACCTTATTTTGTTTCGCTTCAGGAAAAAACTCAGAATGTGGGGCACCTGGAACACCGCAAATGCAGGCAAAATTCTCAAACCTGTTTCTTCACCAGCTTCTCTACGTCTTCTCGCTGAATGTCCTACTCGATCCCCCTGATTGTTCATCTGTGAGGTTTTCTATCAGTCTATTTATTCTTTCCACTGTGAACCTAAAACCCCTTTCCGCTCCTCATCTGTTTCATTTATTTGCTTTTCTTTCTGTTTCCTTCGTTTCACTTCACCACTGTTCACCACTGGCAACACCTCGTCCTATTTTATGTTTCGGGATCTTGTTAAATGCTTGTTTTACTTAAGATACTAAACTTCTATTCTGTTCATTAACTTAATCAATTCACTTTCACTTACATTTACTTCACTTTCTATCACTCAAACTTTGTAATTCATATAGCACATTTCATTAATTGATAACTATGTAACACCTAAAATTCAGATAAAATACCATATGCACCATAAAAAAATTTTTACCGTTTAATATCCGTTGATAACTTGTACAGAAATGCTGATTCTGAAACAGTATTCTTTATAACAGAAACTATATATGATACGTAATCCATGTAACTGTATTTATTTCCGACTGTACACAATTGATTGTAATTATAACGAAAATATTGTAAATATCTGGGTAATATCCAAGAGAACTTTATTTAAATATATCGATAGCAACGACGAAATAGCAGTAGTTGTGCCGCTGTTTATCTTTGCTTATGGAGAGTCTCTGTCGCTTTGCGAACGAAGAGGGAGCAGAACAGCTTGAGTCATTAAAGAGTGCGGAAGTGTTTGTTGGGCTGCCAACAGACGAGGCGTGCAGCTACCCTGTTTGCATTTTTTTCACAGAGTATGATTAACTTGAATAATAACCCACAATGGTTAAAACTTGTGGGGCTCCGGTGTTGTCATTGTCCTCGAACTTTGTAACCAAGCAGAGTCCTTTTCCTTCCCATGCAACCACCGAGTGTCGTAAACATATGAAAAGTGATAATGCTCAGTTTCAGTTTAAATTTTCTGCCTCAGTAACTAATCATCCTTTATTTCATAACTGAGGCTCATATAATTTGCATTATTGAGTATTAACTTCTTTAACTTAAATTAACGTAAAATCTCACTGGCAAAATTAATGACTAAAGATACAGCACAAACTGAGAATGAGCAATTTCATTTATTCTGTATTTAGCTTAGCGAGTGACGTCTGCTGGCTTGGTATGTATTTTTTGTTGTTGTAAATAATAGATTTCAGCTATCAATCGTACTTTTTAAATTTTATTGGCAGATCTAGATTTCAGCTAGAAACTAGCCATTCTCAATTCACAATCATTTTTGATCAACACATATAATGCAAGTTGGTCAGGCTTCATCCACAGTTCATATTTTGTTGTTCTTATTTTAGCTCGTTTGCTTAAAGTAAATTTAATTCAGTCTTTTAGTGTTCAAAAGTAAACTGCTTGTATTTTTCTAAATTTTGCATTACGTTACACTGAGGTTACTGAAAGTAAATTATTTTACATAACATAGTTTTAGTTATATTTAGTTAACCAGTCATTACATTTAACGTTACTTTCAAAATTTAGTGTTTCAGAATAACCAACTGCAATGTCCCTGCTTTCTGATTCATTCATTTTCTCGTGATCCGTTGTGTTGTGGAAAAGCGTGACAACCTTCTGTTGCCACACCAGTGATTATTTGCTTACATTTCTTTCTTAGGATTCTGGAGATCATTGGCCTATTGGGTTGGCGATCTTTTGATTATTTCATATTTAGCTAATCAGTGTTTTCCTTGTAATCAGTAATTTTTGTAGGAAATATTATGTTGTGCCCTTCCCCCCTCCAGCCCCCTCCCACCCCACTCTCTGTGGTTCGTGAGCGGTTGCAGTATACTCTACCCATTTCAGATTCATCATCGGTATGTAGGTTTGGCTTAGAACACATTCTTACTTCAGAAGGGTCCGTTGTACACTTCCCTCCAACTGATCGGTGTTATTTTCCTTTGGTAACGGTAGTCTTACTAACCGCAAAATTTCATTAGGCATTTGCGATCACTGTCAGATATATCACAATGTAGTTGGCCGATTAGGAAGAGGGGGGAGGAGTTACGTACTGACTATTGCCTCATTATAATTCGTCATACATCCCATTTCCACCAAATTCAGATGAGTCTCTGCCTCTCTTTTGTTTACAGAAGCATATATTCATTCCATCATCCAGTTTCCTTTCACCAAATAAGCTTTCCAGCACCATATGGTGATTTTGCAATATTTCTTGCGACCTCTCTATGGTTGTGCAGCTTAAGACTACTTCCCATTTTATTTTTATTTCTTGTAACCTCCATCTCCGATATTTGTGGCTTATTTGCCAAATATTCGACACCCACAGAATTTTTTAAATAACGTTTCATTTTCAACGGTGGTTTATTTCGTCACCTCCGGACCTGAGATTTGGCATCTCCAGCTTACCGACCTCGTATTCTGATGCTGAATTTAATGAGGCTCCTGTCTCTCATATTTTCGTTTCCGATTTTGATTCATGAAAGTTCTCGTTTGCACTTCCCCTTTAAAAATTATTATTCAGTGATAACAATTTTGGATGATTATTATGATTCCAGTTCTGGCGCCCATTTCCCAGTCTAATGTTCCCATTATGTGTGTTGAATTTCAGCGCCCATTCGACTTCTCAATGAAATCTAAAATCTCGTCAATGGAATATGTCGAACTGTTGAGCGTCGTGATTTCAGTCAACATTCCGAGCAGACAATTTATATGTGTCAACATAGTGAGCTCATACACACAAAAATCGTACATCGACCAACGTCCATGCTTGAAACTTGGTCCATTCTAGAACAGCTCTCAAACATTTCGGAAGTAGTAAATGAAGCACACAATGAATTTGCCTATGACTCTGCATTGCCATCGAGATGTCTTTTGACGAAATTAATGTTAGCCCCTTCCGACATTCTTCTCACAAAACCATCTCCACATGCAGTAGAAAAATCAAATGGGTGGTATTTCTCATCATTTCCGAAACACTTTGTTGTTCCTGAAGTATCCCATGGAACACCCACCACAGCAATAGTCTGATATGCTGCTAAAGCATTTAATTCTGCGCGTACATCTTTAATCTGCTGTTCCCTCCGTAAAAGTTAGTTATTAATCTCTGCATCCAGTTGTTGTCTATTTTTCACCATCTATTTTTTGCATTCTACCACTTAGCCAGATAAACTGTTGATAGTGGTCTCTCCCTCAAGTACATTTTGGCTTAGCACACAATTCTTCACATTGCCACCCAGCTCATATTCTGTCTTTTTCAACTTGTCCCCGAACTCTTTCTCCAGTGTGTCGGCTCTGGTGTTGACCAGGTCCAACTCATCAGAAATTTAGCCTACATCTGCCCTTTTCGTTTCTAATTTTGACTGTGTCATCCCTTCTATACGGGATTTAATTTTCTTCACCTCAGCTTTCACACTCTGTGCTACACTTGTCTCTACTGAACCTACTTCTGTTTTTGTTGAACATATCTGTGTACCCAATACCTCCATTTTATAACTTAGGTTTATCAGCAATTTGCTTACTCGCTCGCAATTACATCTCCTTTCCCTGCTTTCCGGCTGTCTACCCCAGTAATATCGTCCGTATCAACATCACCACGTTCAGATTTTGGACTAACTGGCCCAGAAACCTTTTTTGAACCACACATACTGGGTGACTCCTTATTCTTTTGAAACTCCATCACTGACAACCACACTGTGGTTTCAAAAATGTTAACGGTGTCTCGAAGCCACCGCCGGTGCCCCCCCCCCCCCCCCCCCCCGTTGCCGTTGCCTCCACTTCCGCTATGCTGCCGTTGCTCCGCTGCAGCTGCCCCGCTGCAGACTCCAACTCAGCATGCCTCTGCGTAGCCTTCATCTTCTTTCTTAAGTTCCGCGCCTAACTTCTCCACACCTAACTTTTACTACCAATTCTCTACCTGCTGCAAAATCATATGCTCTGAGCCCCCACGCATATTACCTATTATTCCATAGATTTGGGACATGGATCACAAAATAATGTGAAGTGTTAGAATTACATGTTGTTGCTCTTGCAGACAACAGTCCACATGAGCGAATCAGCTGCGTCTTTAACCTCTGGCACCTCGTACTTCAAGTATATGGGCTATGCAAGGCTCTATTTAAAAAGAAATAGCTCGATGTAGTCACAGGGTCAAGCCTGTCAAGTCTGCTTTCATGCCACGCAGCTAATGCGCTGCATATAATAACATAAAGCTATGATTCTGCAGTCAAAGAGTCTACTCACTGACTAGAACTGCGAGTTAATAAAACACACAGAAATATAAAATCAAAGATAAACGAATAATTTAAGAAAAAGGGTTTCATTCTAACGATTGTAGCTCATGAAAACGATAGACAACTATTTTGAATAATGTAAATTCAAGAAAAGACAACTCAAATAAACGGGATGTGGTCCTACGATATGCAGTTAAAATACAGACAGAAAATACCATCAAATGCAAGAAAGTTACGTTGAGAGCTATATGATAATGGTTGCAAAATACCCAAACCAAATAGTCATCAGAGACTCGCAAAAACAAAGTCCATTTCGTGCTCACAATACACGAAAATTTCACCAGTTCAAAACGGTTCAGAGTTCAACATGATGATTCACTAACTAACTCACGCGATACAAAGAATAGTAACTGATACTGTGTCTGTTCCGTAAAACAATAGAAAAAGAATCCTTCAGTGCAGCATATTCAGACTTCTCTAAATATAAAGTCCCTTCAGAAATTAGAGTATGGTAGCGGCCGTTCACCGCCCGAAATCAATCACATACACGATCGAAAACTACTCGTTACCATAGGTAGGTTTTTCGCCTTCCTGCACTCGGCACCAAGTGTCCCAATCGCTCCCTTGAGCTTTTCACTCAATAAGGTGCAGTCTCCAGTTGCCTCCAGTAGTCTGCCGTCACTGCTCAGTTCTCATTAGCTGAAGGCCATTCCTACCAAAAATACATCATTCTCAAGCTCTGCCGACATGATTTGACACACTTGACATTTTTCTTGCACTAATCTAAAATATTATTGCAAAACTTAAATAAAAGAAACATTATAAACATTCGTTCACAGAACAACCACGATGATCATTAACAACGATTTTTCACTAATAAAAAAGCCATCATTCTTGCACACGTGCCCTTACGATAAAAGACAACAAATTGTCTTTAAGTACCGTTTAAACAGTTATCTATGCCTGCTTGACAGAAGCGTCTTTTAAAACATTTCAGTGGTGGTATTGTACTGGTCCTGTGGGAACGAGAAATATTTATTCGTGGTTGACATGACATGTTTGAACGAACTGTTATTCTGTGAGCAAAAGGAGTACGCGCAAAGATGTTAAAGTATGTTACTGTGATGTACATGAAAAGCAGCAACGATATTGCACGATAATCTATGGTCGGAGAAAAATGAAAACAATAGAAATTGATTTTCATATTATTTTACTTTGATTTGAATCGTCATGTGAAAAATACGTGGATGGAGACGTATGTATCTTGTAACGTAATTCTGGTACATATATGCTGCTATTTATAACCAAACCACTTATCTCAGTAACGGTAGCATCCCTACAAAGGTAAAAATTAAATTGCACACTTTTTCAGAGATTAATAACGTGCGGTACAGCGCGACGTGTAATTTATATGTTGGCTGCCATTTGCAAGAATGTAAATTCGTGTTCAGATTAGTCCAATATTAAGAGGCGTTAAGCAAAATGGAAAGGGTTTGCAATTAATTCTTGCATAAAATTACTAAATTCAAATTAATTTCATTCATTTTTGCGAAGAGTCGTATCGACATTAAGACATTCTTGTGGTTGCCGCTTTTGCTCAAGTGACGAGATTTTCACAGTTAATAAAGATATCAGCTTTTAATTAATAATAAATGTACCATGCAAAAGCTGTTTCTCCGAGCGAATCCACGAAAGTATATATATTATTCAAGTGAAAAGACATTCATTTACAACCCTGAGATATTTCTGAATGTAAAAGATTAACGTGCTTCACAACTAGCGGTTCCTAATTTATTTTACGTCTTTACAGACATTCCAAAGCGATTTGTTTATTGGAAAGTTGAATACAGAGCCTTGACAACACTAAAAAAATAATACTGATAAGAAGTTGTAGTGAATATGTTCTGTGTAGCATTATGTGATCTTAAGATGCATTATTAACAGCACAAGTACACACACACACACACACACACACACACACACACACACATACACATACATATCCAGCACACGAAAATAATCACCACATTATCCGCTAACACAATCGATTAACCACTTTTAAATTAGCACAATTTTTTAATAACACTCACAATAGACATTCAAATAAAGTTTCTGGCAATATAGTAAACAGTTCTTTATATAAATACACAAGTACGACAGGATATTAGATATTCATTCTGTGTTCATTGGCTGTGTAAATGTGAGGTATACGATGTTCTGACAAACATTTGCGTATTAAAAAGATATAAAGACGTAATTAATCAAGAAATAAAATAGATAGAGGTACACAGTTTCATGGATGATAGCTACAGTGTAATACTACGTTCTGAGAAGGTTTTTTGAAATAGCATGAAACGATTGCAAGTTGTTAATTCAGAGAGTCGCTGTGAAAATGTTTATTCGTAGTTATATTAGCTTCTATAGTTTTAAAATTTTTAAATAGTGTTCTGTCATTAGATGAGTCTCATTTTTCTGACACCGCAAATTAATTCAGATATCTCTCAGTTCGTTTCAAAGCCAGCCATTGCTTGGAACATAGCCGGCCCTCCTAACGCGTAGTCCAAAATTCCCATTACTGGGATTAACCCACATCCAGTCCTTTGATGACACCCTTGCGCTTGTCTAACCCGAAGCAGTCGCCTAGCCGGAAGCCGAACTGCCTTAGTGTGCCCTGAGATCTGAACCCGCTAGCGTTCAAACGTCCAACAAATACATCTTACCTTGTATTGTGGGCGGCCGAGTATCTCACTTAAATAAGCACAACGTTACAGGCATAAAGAAGCTAGTGTCACATGCACTTAATGGGATGGCGATTACGTGGAAAAATGGTCCACAACTTTATCAACCATTCCCTGTAACATTTTTAAACAGACCTACAGAAAAGTCAAAACACTCATTGGTGACATTGGAAACAAGGGCTGCTGCGTTGAGAGTTGAACAGAAGTTCCACTGTTAAACGCAAATACTGAAGGCCTCTACGAGGGTGATGGGTTGTCTGACAACGTGACAGAAGACGAAATGGGAAACCATATGGATGATGTAGATAACCCAGCATTAGACTTTCATAGTGTGTAACCTCCCTCTCACTTACCGACATTAATGACAGTAAAAAATTAAACCGCGTGCACCTAATGGAATCTTGGGAAAAGCAATCGTCACCGAAGTTAATTTGTCGGTAAAGAGGGAGGAAAGGCTTACATCTAAATGAAAGGAAAAATGCAAATGAAATTGGTGGAAATTAAGTTTGAGAAAAGGGTAAAATTAATAAAGAAAGTAAATGTGCGGTCGCTACGTTAACAGTTAATTGGCGTTAATTAGATATTTGAGATTTGGGGAAAATTACGGTCGCCAGTCCTATGGACAACTACTATAATAACTGAAAATGAAAGATTAATGCACATATAATTAGCACTAAAAGTGTGGCAACTGAAGGTTGACCCGTGTTGTGTGAAAACTGAATGTTTCGCCACACTCTGACTTAATTTAACAAAAGAATTAATAAAACCGGAAAATTGAAAGTTAATTTAGTGACTGAAATTAATAGTGAACTTTGTCTCTGAAGCACTACAAAATTCAATAAAATAAGGTTAGTCTTGGGCTACCTCAACAATCATTTCAAAAGCTACTTGAATCTACGCAACTTAGAAATAAGAGATTTAACTTTGAACTTGAATTAAATGATTCTGAACAATTAACAAAAGTAAAATTTAGTACGTACCAAGCTGAGCTGCAGTCACAGGTAAGCTAAAATATGGTAACAAAACTTTCACTCAATTTGTGCTTGTGTAATCTAAAAATTGCAGCCAGCTATGAATACTTTAACTGAACTTTGAAATTAAAGCAGTGAAATGGAATGATATTACTTTAATGCTGGCGTTTGAATTTCAACGACACTCGGGTTCATTCCGGAAAAGGAAGGGACCCTGCTTGGTAATGCAATTGGGACAATGAGCAACAAAGGTTCATGCTAAGATGCTGTAATTTGCTAATGGAATAGTTCGAAAAGCTGAGGTCTGCCATACAGTTCTAAAACTTAACATGCTTCCAGCCTTCCTTGTTGGTTGATTGAAGGTTTGAAGTCGTCGGTCGAGGAGGTGGCGACAGTCACTCATTCTCGGCCGTCGCTGTTGAAGAAGCTGGATGTTGGCACGCCTTCTTCTCGACACTGTCACCAGGCGAAACGGGCTCTTGATGTGCACCAGCTAATGCTTCCCGTCCTCGACACCGTGTCAGAAACTATCATAGCAAGTCGAGCGCAATTACATGCTGCCAAACCCCGAGAGCGCGGCAACTCGCGGGAGCGTCACACATCACACCTCTCCACCGCCCTACTCCGGTCAGACTCAGCTTTGTCCGCGCTCCACGCGGCAGAGTTAACACTACCAAAGATCCTAAACACTTTGGTTCTCCGCACGACCTATCGATGTAGTCGTTCGATAGCATAGTTTTCCCTAGGCCAGACCCAGCGTAAAAATACAAATAATATTTACAAAACAAACCAATTATACATCGACATAAATGCATATATATACAAATAGTAAAACAGTTACAATATACAAAGACACAGAAACGTCATATCTTCATGTAACAAAATAAGGAAAGAAATTTATAGTACATTAGATGGAAATAGGAGGATATGCATTTCCGGCGTTACAAGTGCTCTGGAAAACTTATGATCTAATAAGGCAGCAGTGATCAATAGTATTCCATCGGATTTTCTGAAATTATGGGAAGAAGTGGTAAACTAACTGCCTGTTTAAGCTGGATGTAGAATACATGAGACTGAAGATATACCATCAGGCTTTCAGAAAAAAATGTCATCCACACGATCTCGAAGATAGAAGGGACAGGTAAGCAAGAGACCTGTAACACAGTCAGGTTAGCGTCTCAAAAATGGTTCAAATAGCTCTGAGCACTATGGGACTTAACATCTGAGGTCATCAGTTTCCTAGAACTTAGAACTACTTAAACCTAACTAAACTAAGGGCATCATGCAGATCCACGCCAAAGGCAGGATTCGAACCTACGACCGTAGCGGTCGTGCGGTTCCAGACTCAAGCGCCTACAACCGCGCGGCCACAGCGGCCGGCGGTTAGCGTCTCAGTCATCCAAGTCTCTGACAAGTACAATGTACAGAGGAAGGTCAATAAAATAACGAAGTTGCTAGACGACGATCAGTCTGACTTTCAGAAAGATAAAGACATCAGAGATTCATTTCTGATGTTGCGCTTAGTAATGGAGGGAAGATTTATGAAAAATCAAGTTACGGTCATTAGTTCCCTTGAGCTACAACATGTGTTTAATATGGTAAAATGGTGAAAGTCGTTCTAAAAATATAGTTGCAGGCTATAGGGAAAGACTGTTACTTCACGCACCGGAACTAACAGGGAACTGTAAGACTGGAAGACCAAGGTCGCAGTGATCGGATTAAAAAGCCTGTGTGCCTGAGATGCAGTTGTTCGTTCTTACTCTTCGATCTATTTCGGTCTATACATGTACAAACCCATGATCAAAAAAGATGTTCACAAGTGGAATCTAAAATCTTGAAAAGATATCAATGATAAAATTCGCCGATGACATTCCCATCCTCGGCGTAAGCGAAGAAGCATTACAGGACTTCTTGAATGGAATATGAAACCTAATGCGTACAAAACACTGACTGAGAGTAAACCGAAGAAAGACGAAAGTAATCAGGGGTAGCAGAAATGGGATCAATATACTTAACGTCAAAACAGGAGACTAAGAATTAGACGAAGCCAGGAATTCTACTACATCAGAAGCAGAGTAACTCACGACAGACGAAAAAGGCGGGCATAAAATGTAGTGTTGGACATGAAGAAGGTAATCGTGATAGAGAAGTCTACTACTAACAAACACCGGTCTTAGTCTGAGGGAGAAATTTCTGAAGATGTACGTTTGGAGCACAGCACTGGATGGTAGTGAATCATGGATTAGGAAGAACCGGAAAAAATGGAAACAAAATGTTTGAGATATGGTGCTCCAGAAGGGCGTTGAAAATTAAGTGGACAAATAACATAAGGAATGAGAATTTTCTCCGCAGAATCGGTGATGAAAGGAATGTATGGAAAAGACTGACAAGAAGAAACGACAGTATGGCAGTACCTTTGGTGAGGCATCAATAAAGTGCCTCTATGGAACAAGAGGGAGCTGTAGAGGGAAAATGACAAGATTATAATTCGTCCAATAAATATTTCAAGAGGTACGGTACAAATGCTACTCTGAGATGAAGTGGTTGGAAGTAGTGAGTAATTCGTCGGATATTGCAGCAAATCAGTCTGACGACTGATAAGTGAAAAAGATCACTTTCATCCATTCATGTCCATTGTGCATTCCAACAGATTTGGACAATTCCAGCAGGACGGAGCGACACCCCATACGTCCAGAATTGCTACAGCGTTGCTCCAGGAACACTCTTCTGAGTTTAAATACTTCCACTGGCCACCAAACTCCCCAGACATGAACATTTTTGAGCATATCTGGGATGCCTTGCAGCGTGCTGCTCAGAAGAGATCTCCACCCCTCGTACTCTCACGAATTTATGGACAGCGCTGTCGGATTCGTTGTGTCAGTTTCCTCCAGCACTACTCAGACATTAGTCGAGTCCATGCCATGTCTTGTTGCGGCACTTTTGCCTGCTCTCGGGGGCCCTACACGATATCAGTCAGGTGTACCCGTTTCTTTGCCTCTTGGTGTAGATGAGCAACACTTTCCTAAAATTCTCCGAATTGATCGTAGTCGACCATTCGCTTTCTCTACTACGAATCTGACTTGCTCGTTCCATTTAATGTCGCTTTGCAACGTTACGACTAGATATTTAATAGATCTGGCTGTGTCAAGTAAAACACTACTAACGCTGTATTCGAATTTTAGAGGTTTGCTTTTGCTAATCACCTTTGTTATGTTATATTGTTCTGCATTTAGGAAAAGCTGCCACTCATCACACCGACTTGAAAACCTGTCTAACTCGTCCTGTATCCTCCTACAGTCACTTAACGACACTTTCCAGTGCAACACAGCCGTTACTCGCTACTCACCATGTCCGTCAGATCATTTTTGTTTACAGAGAATAAGAGTGGTCGTATCACACGTCCCCGGAGCACTCCTTACGACACCCTCGTCTTTGATGAACACTCACTGACGCGGACAAAGTACTGTGTATTACTACTTAAGAAGTCTTCGTATCACTCACATATCTGGAGAACCATCCATATGGTCGGACCTTCATTACCAGTCGGCAGTGGGCACTGTGACAAATGCTTTCCTGGAAACTGTGAATATGGAATGTGCCTTTCTAGCCTTTACCCGTGGTTCACAGGATGTCATTTGAAAAAAGGGCAAGCTGAGCTTCGCACGAGTGATTCTTTCTACATCCGTTCTGAACTGTGGACGGCAGGGTTTCTTTCTCAAGGAAATTTGTTGTTCTTCAACTTCGAATATATTGAACAATTCTGCAGCAATACGATGCGTAAGTAGGCTGTTTAGGTTTTTATGTTGGTAACGCCACGTAGCGCTCTGTATGAAAATCACTGACTGTGCTGGGTGCAGTCTGTGGCTGGTTGGCATTGGTGAAATATCCTCTATTGTAGTGTTGGGCAGTTGGATGTGAACAGCGCGTAGCGTTGCGTGGTTGGAGGTGAGCCGCCAGTAGTGATGAATGTGGGGTGAGAGATGGCGGAGTTTTGAGAGCGCATGATCTGGTCGTGTGTTTATCAGAGAGAGTAAATTTGTAAGACTGGATGTCATGAACGGATATATATATTATGATTTTTGAACACTATTAAGGTAAATACATTGTTTGTTCTCTATCAAAATCTTTCATTTGCTAACTAAGCCTATCAGTAGTTAGTGCCTTCAGTAGTTAGAATCTTTTATTTAGCTGGCAGCATTGGCGCTCGCTGTATTGCAGTTGTTCGAGTAACGAAGGTTTTCGTGAGGTAAGTGATCTATGAAAGGTATAGGTTATTGTTAGTCAGGGACATTCCTTTGTAGAGATTATTGAAAGTCAGATTTCGTTGCGCTAAAAATATTGTGTGTCAGTTTAGTCTTGATCAGAATAAGTAAAGAGCGAAATGTCTGAGTACGTTCAGTTCTGCTCAGCTGTTTAAAAATCAAATAACGTAAGGGGTTTATCAGCACAGCAATTCATAAACTTTTCTAAGCGGACGTTTCAGATGTTAAGGGTATGGTCTGTAATTTTGCTGATTCGTGCTTTGCACCTGTTATATACGGGAGTGACAAGCGCTTTTTCCACTTGCTTTGGACTTCGTGCTGCGCGAGGGATTCTCGATGAAATGGAAGCTAAGTAAGCGCCCAGTGCCACCAATGGGGACTTTTTTAAAACTCTTTCATTTGCTTTTCTACTACGTCCTACATACGGGAATCAGTGCGGCGGTCAAACGATGGAGAGCCTATGTGATTCTCCAGCGTGAAGGAATTTTAAGCTTTCCTTTTGCTGTCTTCCAGTGCCATGTCTGACTGGATAGAAGCCTTTGCTCCCTTAGTGGTTTTAGGTAGGAGCATCATCTCTCAGCATGTGATTCTGATATGGTTTAGCCAACGGAATTAGTCGGTAGACACTTCTCATGCGTACCGAGACACGTCATCGACAACGCATTTTATCTGAAAAAGAAGAATCAGTGCGTCTTTCCAGCGAGCAATAGACTCGGGAGTATTCACAAGGATGAGTCCATTAGCATGGCGTCCCCATTCAGTTGCCTTTTAATACTTAGATTTCTGTTTGTGGGGATCTTTACAGTCATTGGTGTATTCCATACTCATGGACAAGGTGCACGCGTCACACGATATCGTGGCACTTTCATCTGACTAAATCCCAGGACAGTGAAGTGTGTTCGCAACATTTTGAGCAGTAGGAGCGGAGTAATGTGTAAGGGTCAGTGGTGACCGGTGGTACTTGTAGTGTCAATAGACAGACGACTACAGCATGTAATCAAAAACTGGTCACAACGTACGGGAATGGTGCACGGGAAAAAGAGTTTGATGCACGACACTTGTGGTCCGTCAAGCCGGGAAAAAGTCTCAAACTGCCCTACAACAGCGACCTAAGCTAAAACATATGCTTACTACACGAGGTTTTCTTGCCGTATTACGCCCACATTTTCATTACCATTAGTAATTTAAAATTTCTTATGAGGCTAGTGAAAGGAAAAGTCTTTTGAAGATATTATACAATAAGTAGTTACTGATGCAGTTCGGTGTAAAATTAATCTTTATAAGCACAGCCATCTCGTGGTAAGACGGCCAAAGCGATTTACTTGTTAATTTTACGATGTAAAAATTCACAAAACCATGGTATAAAATTTACACAAACGCCAATTTTGCTATTTGTAAGTGCACAGCAAAGCCAGTGACATACGATATCAAGAGGATAATAAAAATCTCTCGCGGCGCGCATACACTGTAGCTTAGGTTGCTTTGTGGGCGAATTTGAGGTTGTTTCCCGGGTTGATACACCGCAAGTGTCCTCTGTCAAACTTTTCATATCGACCTCCTCTGCACTGTAATCAGATGTTAGGAAATGTTTCCGTTTACAACCTGTAGAACAGAACAGAATGATCTACATCGCCACAAGACTTTTCTTTCTGACGTTTCTCTAATTCTGGTCGGTATTATGTTTTGAAAGAAAGTGGGACCCATTTTCTAATATTCTTTATGATAAAAAGAGTTTACTGCACTTAAGCGCTGTACAAATTCCGTAACCGACATCGAGCTATTGTTGCGTACGTGCAGTCCTGAAGAGAAGCAAGCTTCTATGACATCTGGCTGGAATCGTCACGATGTACAGCCCCTCTCCTGCTAACGTTTGTCAATTCAGATATTAATTTATTCTACATCTAGTATCAAATAATAAAATAATGCATAACTTCGTTGCGTCAGCTGCTAATAGCAGATTTGAAAGCAGAAATATATACAAATACAAAAGTTCTACAAATTTGTCAATCTCCAGTACAAGGTCTATGCAGAAGAAATCCAGCATTGTCTGTAGATGTTATTCATCTGGCAAACATGAAGTTCGAACTTAAGTATACCAGCGTCTGGAGCTCCGGAAAGGGGATGCTTGCATCTTATTGGCAGTGACGTAATCGTTCATGTCAGTGCTCTGGTGCCGTGGTGGTGGCTGTAGGAAACGCAGTGACGTCACTGGCGACGTGCGTATTTGAAAGTGGGGCGCTTTCGGATCGCGGCCGATACCGCAGTCTCATAAGCGAGTTGCATGAAGGCCCATGAGATCAATAACACGTGACTGTTGATTCTGAATCGCCACTTACATGTGAAATCAATTAATGTCGTATTAGCTGTATTTCGGAATATGATCACAGAAGCAATAGGCATTGCAAAGACATCAGTAATATGGATAATATAAACCAAGAAGAGAAAGCAGAATGGGTTCCTACTCTCTAGCAAACGCAAAAGCACAAACTACTGCTACACCTATGATCGACCCACTTAAAATTCCAGCGTCGAGAATACATCCATGTCGGTTTCATTAGTGGGCAGAAAATTCGAGCTGCCAGTGACTGCTATTTCTGCCCTTTGATACCTATTACAATATATCTCTCAGTACTAAAAATTACTGTGATTTCATCTTAACGTCTTCAGCAACAGGAAAGTTTTCAGTTACCAAAAACTTATCAAATTTGTAAAGCAACCATTTCGTTTTTAGAGAAAAATCCAGAATCATATACTGTGAAACTATTGTTAGATTTTGAGAGCATCAGCCTTTCTTCGAAGGGAATTAACAGTTCAAAAGGATTTTTTTATTAATACATCGTAAGTTCTCATGAGGATACTGACAACATTTCATTGCAACTTCATTCCACGGACAAGCATTTTTATTTTTGATATCGTTAACAATCTATATTCAGGTGCCCGATAAACAAATCACTTCAAAGAGTCTGAATAGACATATAATAAATTAGGAACAAATCGGTGTGAAGCACCTTAACCGTTTACTTTTAGAAATATCTCAGAGTAGTAATGGTATGTCTTTTAGCATGAATAATAATATATATTTCCGTAGGTTCGCGTGGAGAAATACCTTCTGCGAAGTACACTAATTATTAATTCAAAGCTGAGCACGTTCTTAATTGTGAAAAATCTCATCGCATGAACAATAGATGGCCGTGAAGTAGCAACCACAAGAATCTGTTTTGATACCGTTACTTCTCTTTGCAAAATTTATGAAATTGACTTTACTTTAGCCTGTTTATTCAAGATATTAATTTTAATACATCACACTTTTGCTTTATGCCCCGTAATATTAGGGCAATTTTAAAAGGAATCAGCCGTTTTGCAAATGGCGGCCAACAATACTAATTACAACTAGCGCTGTACCGCACTTATTTAACATCTGAAAAAAACGTACGTTAGGGATGCTACCGATAGTGGTTTGGTTATCAATAACACTAAGTATTTAGCAGAAATACGTTACAAGATACATATGTTTCCATCCACGTCTTTCCCATTGGAAGATTCGAACCAGAGACAAAAGATTGTGAAAATCTATTACTGTTGTTTCCGCTGTTCTCGATAATTTTACCGCTCCTTTGTGTACAGACAACAGTTCGTTTTATTAAGTCAACATTACATGTCAATCATAAATAAATGTTTCTCGTTCCCAGAGGACGAGTACAATGTCTCAGGTTATCTCGGTGTGATTATTAATGGTTTACTTTCGGGAGTTCGACCAAGTTGCTGTTTCCCGACGCACACGTTATTTGAAGATGACGTTAGTCGTATCTTCTGGTAATTAAGAACACACTGCACTCAGACAAACAGTGTACTTCCGTTACCAGTATCAAACAATGTTGTATATGTGATGTGGCAGGTTCTCGCAACGTGATTGATTAATGGTGCACTTCCGGGTGTTCAGCCGATAAATTAATCGTTTCGGAATCTGCCACGCCAACATCCCATGTAACATTACCTATAGAGGTGTGGAAGTCAAAATGGTTTCAGTACTCCACAAACGTGGGAGAAGCTGTCAGCGGTTTGTGCTTCCGGATGCAGCAATTTGGTTGAACTCCTGGACGTACACCACTGACTTGTGACCGAGCGAGATGGCGCAGTGTTTAGACACTGGAGTCGCATTCGGGAGGACGACGGTTAAATCCCGCGTCCGGCCATCCTGATTTAGGTTTTCGTGATTTCCCTAAATCGCTCCAGGCAAATGCCGGGATGGTTCCTTTGAAAGGGCACGGCCGACTTCCTTCCCCATCCATCCCTAATCCGATGAGACCGATGACATCGCTGCCTGGTCTCCTTCCGCAAACAACCCAACCCAACCATTGACATTGTGTATGATTCACTATTACTTGGGACCGATGACCATGGCAGTCTGGTCCCTTTAATCCCCCAAACCAACCAACCAACCACTATTACTTGAAGATTCCCAATTTAATCAAAAGCATTGTAAGGTTACCTACCCTCTTTACATACCTTCATCTCACTAAAATTTATTATTATTCAAATGGTCGTGGTAAATAACGCACTCAAATGAAATATTGCTCCTTTCAGACTTAATTTATTCCCAGAAGTAGCATAAAGATCAAATTTTTAAAAACATGAAACGAAACACGCAGTTACAGATGACGTTGATTATTGCCAAATTTATTAAAGGGGAAGTGGGTTAATTAAAACGATGCCTCCCTCAAGGTAGCAACAAGGCATTCAGTGTGAGATACTGGCCGAGCCTGTGATCCGCTAGCTGAACGTCAATAAAAGGAGGTTGGTTGAAACATAGGGCTACAGGTCAGATGGGCTCGCTGCTGCGAAGACTATGTCCTGAGACAGAGACTGGTTATAGGCCCGGGCTGCCGATATGCTCACCTCTGAACTGCCCAAGGGGTGAGGTGGAGACTGGCTGTCGGTGCGCAACTGCAAAGGACGCGGCCGCGGTACTCTCTCGCCGAGATGTGCAGTCCTCTACGGTGGACATACCGAATACCTCGAAAATTTCTACTCTCTCCCCTCTTCGACACAAAATCCTCATGGAGTCGCCAAAAATTGTCCCCTCCAATGGCCAAGCTGCCCGCGCAAATTGTGGCAGTGGCATATGCATAGTACGGTGCCAGAACTCCTGCCTAGACACAGCATAGCAGTTTGTCGCAACAATCTATGCTCTCCCCCACTTGGTGCCAGAGAAACGCGTGTGCATTTCAAGTCTGCAACGGACAATGTTCTCCTTTCCAGAGCAATAATAGAGCCGGGGCCCGGCAGTTGGTCGTACACGTGAGGTCCACAATACGCCCCTTGGAAGCAGGCCGCTGCCCATTGTCCTTCTGAAGACCAGGGCGCCTTCATGGGCCGACTTTATAGCCAGAGACCACAACCTGCGTTCACAAGCAAAGTGGTCACCCTTTTGTAAAACTCGGACGCTTTCCTTGAAGAGTCTACGGCTATTTCTGTGAGTTTTCTGTGTCCTCGCAGACACAGAAATAAATCTAGTGCCACAATTACGAGGTGCATTCAAGTTCTAAGGCCTCCGATTTTTTTTCTCCTGACTGGAAAGAGATAGAAACATGCGCATTGTTTTAAAATGAGGCCGCGTTCATTGTCAATACGTCCCAGAGATCGCAGCACCGTACGGCAGATGGAATTTTACCGCCAGCGGCGAGAATGAGAACTGTTTTAAATACTTAAAATGGCGACGTTTTCCTTACTTGAACAGCGTGTAATCATTCGTTTTCTGAATTTGCGTGGTGTGAAACCAACTGAAATTAATCGACAGTTGAAGGAGACATGTGGTGATGGAGTGTGTTCGTGGGTGCAACAGTTTAATGAAGGCAGAACATCGTGTGACAACAAACCGAAACAACCTCGGGCTCGCACAAGCCGGTCTGACGACATGGTCGAGAAAGTGGAGGGAATTGTTTTTGGGGATCGCCGAATGACTGTTGAACAGATCGCCTCCAAAGTTGGCATTTCTGTGGGTTCTGTGCACACAATCCTGCATGACGACCTGAAAATGCGAAAAGTGTCATCCAGGTGGGTGCCACGAATGCTGACGGACGACCACATGGCTGCCCGTGTGGCATGTTGCCAAGCAATGTTGACACGCAACGACAGCATGAATGGGACTTTCTTTTCGTCGGTTGTGACAATGGATGAGACGTGGATGCCAGTTTTCAATCCAGAAACAAAGCGCCAGTCAGCTCAATAGAAGCACACAGATTCACCGCCACCAAAAAAATTTCGGGTAACCGCCAGTGCTGAAAAAATGATGGTGTCCATGTTCTGGGACACCGAGGGCGTAATCCTTACCCATTACGTTCCAAAGGGCACTACGGTAACAGGTGCATCCTACGAAAATATTTTGAAGAACAAATTCCTTCCTGCGCTGCAACAAAAAGTCCGGAAAGGGCTGCGCGTGTGATGTTTCACCAAGACAACGCACCCGCACATCGAGCTAACGTTACGCAACAGTTTCTTCGTGATAACAACTTTGAAGTGGTTCCTCATGCTCCCTACTCACCCGACTTGGCTCCTAGTGACTTTTGGCTTTTTCCAACAATGAAAGACACTCTCCGTGGCCGCACATTCACTAGCCGTGCTGCTATTGCCTCGGCGATTTTCCAGTGGTCAAAACAGACTCCTAAAGAAGCCTTCGAGGCTGCCATGGAATCATGGCGTCAGCGTTGTGAAAAATGTGTACGTCTGCAGGGCGATTACGTCGAGAAGTAACGCCAGTTTCATCGATTTCGGGTGAGTAGTTAATTAGAAAAAAAATCGGAGGTCTTAGAACTTGAATGCACCTCGTATTATTGCTAGCGGCAAACAAATTCTGTCAGACTTTGCCATACCTACATTTACTCGTCCTGATGGCTCGCTACATAGCTGAGATAGCTGCAGTTCCTTTACAAGGACTACGTAATTAACAAGGGAGGCAAGATGGCGCGCCCAAAGAATCGCCACTTTTCAACGTACTCTGCAGTTCTCCACTAATAGCAATTTAATTTAGGGGGGCACCAAAAAGCTCGGTTTTAGCGCTTTCGCAACAGAACTTGTGTGAAATTATGCTGATGCATGCAACAGAGAAGATATGACTGATGTCCTCTTCATGACATGTGAACATTGAGAGCGTAGTGATACCGATGGGATGAGGTTTGCGTTTTGAAGGCCGAGCGTGGTTGTTGTGAATCTCATTAAACATCGGCATCTGTCATACCAATAACGGGCCTTTAAGCTAAGGGAATCTACATTGCTGAGCTGCTCCCCTATGTATAGACTCGTACAAACTTGGATTGTTCCACACTTCTTGGGCTATAGTTCCATGAGGTATTGGTGGCAAAGATTCCACAACGACTTGGTACCCAGTCATGAATGGACTCTTTTTCTTTAATCTGTGTAGTTATATTACTAACAATGCTGTCTTTTTTGTCCCTTCAACTTTTTTATTGTTTGACTGGATGAACAAGCCGAAGTTACATTGCGTTATAAGGCAAGATTTCCTCTCTTAAGCCTTAAAGCTCCAGGAAGGAATTCTGATTAGTGCAAAGTTTAAAGAGGTAATTTAATTTTTCGTTAGTATAACAGTAAATAAGTAGTTGCGTTAGTTAAGCGAGTACATATATGCTTTATTCTGTATGTCTAAGAGACGAGAACTTGTTAGGAGATTTCAAGTACTGTGAAAATGGAAAAAGCGAATCAGATCGGGGCAAATGGGTGAGCATTACATCGTGACAATGTAGACTGACAATATCCTACAGGAATGATGATGGTATCTAATGATCACAGCTAGTGTAGTAGTTGCCCTTTCAAACAGCAGTCCACATGAGCAAACCAGTTGCGTGTTTACCTGCGGTAATTTGCATTTAGGTTCTGGGCCTGTGCATGGCTCTGTTTAAAATGTGTTCATAGGGTCGAGCAGCGCACTTCCGCTTTCATGCCCCAAACCGAATTCGCTGCAAATAATAACCTTAGCTGTGATCCAGCACTCAAATAGCCTATGAACTGGTTGGAATTGCGAGTTAATGACATACATAGAAACATAAAATGAAAGATAAACGAATCTTTTATTAAAAAGGGTTCTATTCTAACGTCTGTTATTGATGAAGACAGAGAATTACGTCGAATAATGTTTGTTTAATACAGGACGTCTCAAGGAAACGGGAATTGATACTACGACATTCAAGCAAATTACAGACGAAATATCAAAATGTAGTGAAGTTACATTGGGAGCGTTGCGAGAATGGTAGCAATACCTCCAATTGTCATCAACGATTTGCGAGAGCTAAGTCCATTATCCATCAGCCCAAAACAGCTCAGAGTTAAACATGATGATTCAGGAATTAACACACGTGATACAGTAACTTCGTTTATTCTCAGTTCCGCAACGCAAGCGGCAGAATTTATAGTCCTACCAGGAACCTCTCGAAATATGAAGTGCCTTCAGAAGTTAAAGTACGGTAACTGCCTTTCACCGCCCAAAATCAATCCCCTAGACCACGGGATCGCGTACGTTGCTCTATGCAGGTCTGTCTTCTTCCAGAACCCGCGTAGAAGTGTTCAGAATCGCACCCTTGAGCTTTTCAATCGGGAAGTCAGAGTCTCCACTTGACTCTAGCAGCGTTTCCCCACTGTCCAACTCTCACTGGCTGAAGGCCATCCCCACCGAAAATAGTTGTCGAGCTCTACAGACACTGTGTGATTCAAGTTGACGACTTCCCGGACCAAAGTAATATATTACAACAATATTTAAATAAATAAATATCATAAAGATTCTATTGCACACAGATCACTTAAAATAAATACAAATAATAGTTTATAAATGAATAGGCCAGTACTGTTGCGAAGTGCTCCTACGTTAAATGGCTGTAGATTATCGCGTAGTATTGTTTAAACAATGTCAGTTTGACAGAAGCGCCTTTTGGCACTCTTTGCAATAGTGGTGTCAGCTAACACAAGCAACTGACCACTGTTAAATTACCTTGGTTTTTAACAGCACTTGCAATCAACATTTGAACAAAGTTACTGCAAAGTAGTAAATGTTAGTTACGTAACTGCAAAAGCATGAGAATTTGAGGTACTGATGCTATGTTCATTTGCTGAGTAAATGTGGAGAATGCGATGTTCTGACAAACATTTGCCTAATAAAAAATATATAAAAGATACCATAAGTCAATATGTAAAATGGGTACGGATGAGTTACTTTCACGGATGATAGCTGCCGTACAATGATATCGTCTATGATATCATTCGGTGACGTCACATGAGGCACTTAAAAGTTATTTCAGGGGTTCATTATGAAAATGTTTATTTACTGTGAAATGTTAACTATTTTCTTTTTTTTTAAGATATTGAAGTTATTGTTGTGTCGCTGGATGCCACTCATTCATCCCAGCTCGCTGATGTATTCATATTTGCTTTGGTACTTAATGTGAATTATTATAGACTGTTGAAGAGCTGTAAGAAGCCATATTTCAGTTTGGCCCAATGGCCGCTGTTGTTTGGAGCGTGGCCTGTCCTGCTAAGCGGCTCCCTATACCGAGATTTACCCACATCTGTTCCTTTGCTGCTAGCCTTTGTACCTCGATCGTTCATATAGGTCACCTAGCCCAAAGCCAGAACTACCGCACCGCACCCTGAGACCGGGGCCCGTACAACAAATTCATCTTACCTCGTACCAATACTGGGCGGCCAATTAGTTCGCCTAAGTCGTGTCAACTTACACGATGTCGTCCGCCAGGTGTGTGTGAGGCAGTGCTGTGATTCGGGAAATTATGTCGGAGCTCATACAGTTTTAAAATTGTTGACTCTCGTTCTTGGGCAACTTATATCAATAATCTAAAACTAACAAAATTGTATCGTTATAGTTCCCACTCATGACGCCTTAAAACAGGAGAAGGCAAAACGCGTATGGGATAAATAAAGAACTAGCAGCAGGAAAAGGCAGTTTTATTTACAAAACAAGTATTTATATGTTTCTGCGGAGGATGGCTACACAAATAAACTTGTTAATGTCATACAGATTACATAGAAATAGTATTGCAGTATTGAGACAATTTTTCCTCTGTGTC